>NW_015505873.1:415191-418544 GCF_001515645.1 Sinocyclocheilus grahami
GAAAAATTTAAAAAAAAAAAAAAAAAAAAAAAAAAAAAATCAAGCATTTAAGAACAAATATTATTATTATTATTTATTTCATTAAAACTGTAAAATGACAATATTCATTTTTATGGATGTCTTAATTGCTTTATTTTCAAATGTTAAACCATTACACTTTTGTTGAATTTTATGTGCATTAAGTAAATTTTTTTTACAAACTTAAAAAGCAACCCGTTTACAACCACCTGCAGATACAAAAAAATCTGATAAAAAGCGCAATTTAAAATGCGATTTTAATATATATATATATATATATATATAATCTTCATAATTCATTATTTCTTTTAAATAAAATATTACAGAAAAAAGACACAAAGAGAAACTTTCCTGACCAATTTACTTTTAGATTAAAAATGTAAAATAACAATATTAATGCTTACAGATGGCTTAATCTTCAAACTTTTATGCTGAATAAAATTGCAGGAAATTCTTAAAGCTGACAAGTACTGCGATTTCGGTTTCCATTTCAATTAATTGTGCAGCAAAAAATCGAACAGCCGTCCTAGCAACCAGACACCACCACCCTAGCAACACTAATAGGCAGCACATCTGTGTGGCATCCAACACTATATATAAGCACATTTACATATCTTCCATATGTGCAGTAAGCAGATGCAAAATGCATATTTAAGATGTAAGCTGAGAACAAACCGATCAGCGCTGAATGATTCACAAACTGGTCCTTCCACTCTTAGAGCGACAGATGGCAGGCAAAAATAGATCCACGTCTAATCTCATCATACAGATTGTATAAAGTTCTCCCAAGCTCAAATGTCGCCCTGAGGAGACATCGTTCAAGCCTGGACTCTTAAATGAAGGACGCAGTAGTTGCACTACAGCCGTTAGATTGTAATGTCGTTTGGTGTTGTGAATAATCAAATGGCGTGATGTTTTTCTGCATTAACACCGTCAGGTTTCTCTGCCGATGTCCAGACCGTGTTCTCATACAGTGACTCACCGCAGGCTGCCAAACACATTGCTCCCTGTTCCATGATGCAGATGCCCATGTTTGAGGACAATCTGGGCTCCTCGGACCTGCTGCACACAACTCTATCAGGCATCGCTGGTAAAAACACAGACAGATACTATAAATCAGCATGATTGCATTGCAGAAACTCGCATGCTTATGGTTCTGTGTGTTTGTGACAGCACTGTTCGACTGCCAAACCAGACCGGAAGAGTTTCTGGGAGAGCAGGGGCCTTCGGTGCCGGAGGATAATTACCTTCACATCTGAAGCCCGAGCCGGATCTCATGCATCTTTACTGAAGGGTGAACGCTTGCTTCACCAGAGTGGATCTCATCAGCCTGAGCTGATTTTGTCAACTCACTTTGTCATTGAGGGATTTTTATGGAAGAATTTCCTCATGGACTTCTAATCAGTGGGAGAAACCGGATTTTTTAAACACATTTGGACGCTTAAGCCACATTTTGTCACACAGAAGCAAGTGTCTGTATCTGTGTGTTCTCAAACACTTTTCATTTTTGCTCAGCGACCTTTAGTCGACATCATGTTCACATGATGAGTTTTATTTCAAACCAGACGAACTTAAAGTGCCCCTATTATGGATGTTTGAAAATGAGCTTTCATGCAGTGTGCAACACAGCTCTAAGTGAATGAAAACATCCTGCACGTATTTTAAATCTGAACGTGCACCATGTATAAAGTTATTGTCTCTCAAAAGAAAGAGTCGACTCTGAATCATTGAAACGAGTCGAATCCCAAGCCGTTTTATGTTGACGTCAACATGAAACATTAGCATATGTCCCGCCCACTTGTTGCACGCGGAGACCCGGGAAAACTTGATAAAAATTTGAAATAAAAAAATCGGGCCAATCAGCGCAGATTAGCGTCACGCAAAGGAGGGGTTTGGAAAAATTAATCGTTGAGCGAATCTTTTGGGAGTCGTTGAGCAAGTAAGGTAAAAATAAATGCATATTATAAGACAATGAAAGTGTGTTTTAACCTTGCATGCATGTCAACCTGTTGCTAGGACTCCCAAAACCAAAATATGAACCTTTCATTATCCATAATAGGGGCACTTTAATTTTGCCAAATGTTTAGCTTAAAGAAATAGATCACCCAAAAATGAGAAAATGAAAATATGGAAATGTGCTCATCCTAGCATTGCATCAGTGTCTCACTGCAAGTGAATGGGTGCCGTCAGAATGAGAGCTGATAAAAACATCACAATAATCCACAGCACTCCAGTCCATCAGTGAACATCTGGAGAAGACAAAAGCTGAAACACATCCAGCATTAAGACGCTTTTAACTCAAATACATTGAGTCTATAATCCATAATAACTCTTCCTCCAGTGAAAAAGTGCATCTGCTGTTGTCTCTCACATCAAAATCCAGCCACATATGTGTTTAGAGCTGTTTAAACGCTGCTTGATCTGTGCAGATTTCTCTCCTGATTCACACCAGAACACTGACTCACTGGAGGAAGAGTTATTATGGATTATGCACTCTATGTATTTTAGTTAAAAACGTCTTAATGCTGGATTAGTTTCAGCTTTTGTCTTCTCCAGATGTTAACTGATGGACTGGAGTGCTGTGGATTATTGTGATGTTTTTATCAGCTCTCATTCTGACGGCACCCATTCACTTGCAGTGAGACACTGATGCAATGCTACATTCCTACAAACCTGACAAAGATCAAACTCACCTACATCTCAGATGGCATGACAGATTTTTGAGTGAACTATTCCTTTAAAAAGCGTATTTGTGCATCTTTATTTACAGTAAATGACACGCTTTGATATTTTGAGTAAACAAATATTTTTGGGGCCACTATATGTAAATAATTAATAAGCCAATAAGCAAAAATAATTCTCTTATGATATATTAAAGCCATATTGATGTAAATAGTTACATGCAAAGCATATGTTTGTAATATTTTATCTACTAAAATCATCTATGAGAGCTGTGTGTGTGTGTGTGTGTGTGTGTGTGTGTGTGAGAGAGAGAGATCTGTGTGTTGACGGTCCGCGCCGAGGGCTTCAGCGTCAGCAGCAAGGTTTGCTCGGTGGGATACGACATTGGTGCTAGCAGGTGCGACTTTGTGCTCGGCCGCTCCAACCTGTCACGCATCAAAGAGATCATGCAGAAGTTCAACAAGCAACCAATCAGCATGAGACAGCGACTGAGACAGAGACACCTGAGAGAGAGATAGAGAGGTGTGTGTGTGTGTGTGTGTGTGAGAGAGAGAGAGAGAGAGGTGTGTGTGTGTGTGTGTGTGTGTGTGAGAGAGAGAGAGAGAAAGCGAGCGGTGTGTGTGTGTGTGTGTGTGTGTGAGAGAGAGAGAGAG
>NW_015505873.1:422357-424240 GCF_001515645.1 Sinocyclocheilus grahami
ATCCGTAAAGTAAACCTTGTGTGCTGCCTACATAGGGCGCAGCATATCTGGGCATCCGTGAAGTAAACCTAGTGTGCTGGCTACATAGGGCGCAGCATATCTGGGCATCTGTAAAGTAAACCTTGTGTGCTGGCTATCTAGACCTCATTTTGGGGCAACTGTCTAAGTAGGCAGCTCATTAGATCACACTGGTTATTATTTGCACAGCTGTGTAAAATCCACCTGCTTATAAGCTCATAGTCACACTAGTGTTGACATCACTTGTCGAATCAAACATGGCCCTTTGACATTATAATTTGTAGTTTGTCCGGTTGCATAGCTTTATGCTTCTTGCATTATTGTCAAAGTGGATAAAGGAAGAAATGCAGGGAAGGTCATGGGATTGAAGATGTGTCCTAAATCATACTGCTGTTGAATGTTGTCAGAATTGCTCGGTTCACAACCGAAACTGGATGGTGTACTAATAATCAATTTTTTTTCTATGAAAGACTCAAGCACAAGAATGCGACATCATCTGTTCGCTAGTGCTGTCAACCGATTAATCTCATCCAAAATAATTGTTAATCCAAATATTATTTACATATCTGTGTATATTTATTATGTATATTTATAAACACACACACACATGTGTTTTTATGTTTAAGAAAAATGTTATGCTTATATATATATGTATATGTATATATTGTGTGTGTGCATATATACATAATAAATATACTCAGTACACACATATATATTTGTGACCCTGGAGCACAAAACCAGTCATAAGTGTCAATTTTTCGAAATTGAGATGTATGCATCATCTGAAAGCTGAATAAATAATCTTTCCATTGATGTATGGTTTGTTAGGATCGGACAATATTTGAAAATCTGGACTCTGAGGGTGCAAAAAAATCTAAATATTGAGAAAATCATCTTTAAAGTTGTTCAAATGAAGTTCTTAGCAATGCATATTACTAATCAAACATTATGTTTTGATATATTTGCGGTAGGAGATTTACTAAATATCTTCATGGAACATGATCTTTACTTAATATCCTAATGATTTTTGGCATAAAAGAGAAATGTATAATTGTGACCCATACAATGTATTGTTGGCTATTGCTACAAATATACCCCAGCGACTTAACACTGCTTTTGTGCTCCAGGGTCACTTATATATTATGTAAACAAAAACTTTTATTGGATGCGAGTAATCACGATTAATGGTTTGACAGCACTACTGTTTTCATGTCCAGCCATAATTTGTGTCATTTCATCTTTTACTTTTTCCTGACGTTTGCTAAGGATGATGATGATGATCTGTGGATGATGGTTTTTACTAAAGCAAACTTACAGGCTGCCATTAACACCATCTTAAGATGCACCAACTAAACATCTGCTGGAGTTTGTTTCATGGCTCAGCATAACTTGGCAGTTCGCATTAGTCTGTAACCACTAAAAGAGCGTGTCAGTTAATGCAGTGTTGGTTTGTTGTCTCGTGGATGGATGCAGAAATGCGAGCGATCCTCACACATTCCAAACCGCAGCAGGTTCAAACAAATCGCTGAGGGTTTCCTTGAGTTGCATCAGGGTCCTCTGCGAGATGAAGTAGCGTCTCGCTTCCCCTGTTGTCTTCATTATAGGCTGAGGAACAGTTGTGTGCCATGAGATGCTGGAGAAGAGCTGACATGTGCTCAGTGGAGAGAGGCAGCTTGGGATATCGCTCCATCCAACCTGCTTCACTGACGACCCGATAGAAATGCAACCTCTGATATAGTGGAAAAGAATAGTGATTTTAGTAAAAGGAACTTAGTGCATTTTCAGAGTATTTTCTCTGAAAGCAAACAAAAGCAATCCAGCTAATGAAGTTGATCATGTTATTCCAGGTGTTTCTCTCGGGTCTG
>NW_015505873.1:424258-426458 GCF_001515645.1 Sinocyclocheilus grahami
GCTCACGTTACCACTTGAAACGGGGCCGTGCCACCTGTCCGCAGTATCCTGTTGCCTTTCCAATCTCTTTAAGAGATACTGATTGAGTAAATAATTCATATCCATTTCATTTCAAGCTATAAACCCATTGAGGTTCATAGCTCTCGAGCGTGTGGGCGGATGCTGCTCAGAAAAAAATGTTTCAGAGCTTCTACATTTAAAAAGAAAGAAAAAAAAGAAGATTAATCAAGTCTCTTTATTTTTTGCTTTATTTTAGTGCGTTTTTTTGTTGTTGTTTTTTAAATCTAAAGCACCCCTGGCGATGCTAAATATACATCAGCTACTGTAATCACTTCAGATGTCTTTGTTTTAATGATTGTTACTGTATTCTGAATATTTTCGCTTCAAGCTCAATTGGCGCAGTGGATTCATTTTTTGGCTGCACTCTTAAAAATAAAGGTTCCAAAAGAGTGAGTTGCGATAAAGAACCATTTTTGGTTCATTTCTTAAAATGACCATTTTCATAATCTTTAATAATCTAAAGAAACTTCTTCCACTTTTTGGTCAATGCAAAGGTTCCATGGAAGTGAAAGGTTCTTCACAGAACCATCAGTGCCAATAAAGAACCTTTATTTTTAAAAGTGCATTGGGTTTTTTTAATAGCCAGTACAGATACAGATGTCTCGATAAAGCCAGTACACTCTTAAAAGGGTTCCTTATTGCCATTGATGGATCTTTCAATTCTACAAAAGGTACTTTATAGTTGAAAAAGTATCTTTTAGTTTATTAAAATGTTCTTCACACTTCACATTTTTAATAACTGACCACTGAATGATCCTTTGGGGAACCAAAAATTGCATTGTTGCATAACCCCCTGTTGTAACTGTTGTACATGCATGCACAATTTAATGATTCCAAATGAGACTCAAACTCAAATGTCCCTGCCTGATATATATGTATGGCATCCCAAAAGTGCATTTGACCCCTCGTACCGTGCCGGGGCACACTCAGGGCCGTGGGGGTAGGGACAGCAAGTGTCGCCCTCCTCTTGGGCCTTTGTTACCCTTCGGCTTTTGAGGCTGCAGTTGCTCAGCCGAGCTCTGGGTTTAAGTGGACCACAGGGGAGCGGATGAATGAGAGGAGGTGAAGTCAGCTGGGGCGGGGTGGTGGAAGAGGGATCAGACAGGTTTCTGTTTATGCACGGCCACAGGGAGCAGGTGGGGTTACTCGAGACAATATAGAGCAGTGCTTCAAGATGCACATTTTTATATTGGACATCAAGTGCCAGAATGATTGATCAATAAAAGTATATATAAAATCAAACAATGGAACGTATTGTTTCCATGAACTGCGTAGACTGTAAACAAAACTATTAACATAGTCTGAATTAGAGAATTGCCTTTTTAGTTTCACACTGGCACATAGTTTGAGTATTTGATTTCTAAATGTCTTTTAAATTTGATTTTTTTTCTTCTTTTCTTAGCTGTCAGTAATTGGCTTTGCAAAATGCATAGTTGTTAATAAACGATTTTGGTAACACTTTAGTTTAGGGACCAATTCTCACTGTTAACTAGTTGCTTATTAGCATGCCCATTATTAATTAACATATTGGCTGTTTATTAAAGCACACATTCTGCATGAACATATTCTACACCCAATACCTAAACTTAACAACTAGGCTACATTACTAACTAGAGCCCGACCGATATATCGTTTTGCCGATATTATCGGCCGATATGAGCCTGTCCCCGATATATCGGTATTGGCGAATATGCCGCCGATATGATTTTTTTTTTTTTACAGAACCTATAACGCAGATAAAATGCTTGAAATGGTGTAATTACTTAGTTTGTCCAGCAGAGCGCGCTCCATTGTTTGCTACTGGCGACCTGGATGAAACGCTTTAAAGCTTAAGTCAATGAAAAACCATTGAAACTTTGAATGGCCATATCTCCGTATTGACGCGGTGAATCCGAACCAAATTCGGGGGATCAGCTCGAGGAACCCTCTCGAACGCGAATCGAGTGTACGTCTAGAGGCCCGCTTTCGAATGAGACCACCTCTGCGTCGATACCCCCCGGGGTTCGGGAGTTACGGGTGGTTAAATTCGCAGTCCGGCGCCGACCGATCAAGCGATCCCGGGGGGCAACAGACGCGTGGAGAGGACTCCTCGAGCTGAAGGGATTCCCCGAATTTGGTGGAGATCCGCCGGCGCGTTCGC
>NW_015505873.1:426527-445635 GCF_001515645.1 Sinocyclocheilus grahami
AAATTCAGGGGATCCCTTCAGCTCGAGGAACCCTCTCGAACGCGAATCGAGTGTACGTCTAGAGGCCCGCTTTCGAATGAGACCACCTCTGCGTCGATACCCCCCGGGGTTCGGGAGTTACGGGTGGTTAAATTCGCAGTCCGGCGCCGACCGATCAAGCGATCCCGGGGGGCAACAGACGCGTGGAGAGGACTCCTCGAGCTGAAGGGATATGAAAAAAATATACAAGACAAACTAAAATATTTTGTTAATAAATTGTTGTTTTATAAAATTTTATAAAAATTTATTTAACAGTGTGCATCATCTTTTGAGTCAGATTCTTACATTTCATCAGTGAATTAGAATAATAAGACATTTGGGCTGTTACCGAGCAAATAATCAACAAAATTCATCTTTGCAATGCAGAGGAAACACAGAAGCGGCGTTTAGATGTATTTGCACACTGTTTAATGCAGGACATGAATAGAGCCTGACCGATATGGGTTTTTTGGGGGCCCGATGCCGATATTAGAGAGTAAAAAAGACGATACCGATATATCGGCCGATATTCTTTGTGTAGGCTATATTATAGTACAGCATATGATACTGTATATAGAATACAGTATATAGCCTACATAAACAGAACATAGTATATATATATATATTTTTTAAATAGGCTCTGAAATAGGGATGTAACGATTACCGGTTTGAAGATAAATCGTGATAAAATTCCCCACGGTTAGTAATACCGTTTCATCTTTTAATTATCATTAAAACCATATTAGATTACCGTGATTTGAACAACTCACAAAATACTGTCCAGCATAAAGCACAGTTTTCAGTAACAGTGTCATGTGCGCACAACACGCAGAGTAGTTTCTTTTTGAGTGAAAACAGGGCGGAAACAATACTGCTTTGTCCACGGAGGTTACGGGAAACAGCTCTAATTCAGCTTCTCTATAAGCGCCACCTAGTGTCAGAGAGTGGATTTACAGAGACCTAAATTTACATTCAGCCTGTGTGCAGTTTCTGTCTGGCCAAAAACGGACCGAATTTGCATGCCCTGCTGTCTATTTTGACCGGTTGATGAAAAACAGTGTGGATTCTACACATTTGAACTATTCAAAGTTATCTAGAATTATTTATGGAGCAGATAAAACGCATGTAATCATCTATTAATCAATTATTATTTTAAATTAACCCTTTTCTTTATTTAAAGGCTGAAATGTGAGGTTTACCTTTTTATGAAACTTTTTCCAAGCTTTATTTGAACATTTGCATGAGATATTTCAACATGCTATTAAACTGTTGTCAGTCAAGTTGCCGTTTAAAATCCAAACGTCATTGGTAATGTTATTGTTTTAGTGATTATGCAAACAAAAAGTCATTTTATGTATAACTTCCATCAGCGCTCCCAAAGCTTCACAGGCCTTTAACACTTTCTGGATCCACATGTCACTCGCTAGCATTAGGCAGGTTTCATTTATACGCGGTTAGTGTTGATGATCGCATTGTTTTTCATATGCACATGCTTACATAAGAGAGCGCTGGTTTCTGCGTCTTCCTGGTCTGTGTTTTTGATCAGCACTTTCTAGACTCATTCAGGAGATGCGTAATAGCGCCCCCTAGCTTTTAACAGTGAAAACACAGAAAATTCTGTGTTTGGCAGGAAAGCATCGTCTCTTAATGGAAAATTCTGTGTTTGGTGGGGAAAGAGTTAATCAGGAAGTGCTTTATTCTCAGATGTTTTATCCGATATTCGAATTTTGCGCATCGGTTTAATTCATAACTTTGGAAGGAAACTTATTACGAGTGCTCAAACCTCTAGCACTAAGTGTTAAAGTTAGGTCATGCATTTATGAATGATGGTGATTTTGTGTCTCCAAGGCGCCATGCAGACCCCAGAGGCAGGCGCTGACTCCACGTCCAATGTGCCGCTCCAGACCAGCGTGCCTGTGCCGTCTGCGGTCAGTGCCCAGCAGGTGGCGTCTCAGGTGCCAGTCCAGCAACAGGTGAGGCAGCCCAGATGAGTCTAAAAGCTATTATAGTTCAGCCAAAAATTAAAATCGGCTGAAAATGTGCTCACCCTCAGGCCTTCCAAGATGTGGATTAGTTTGTTTGGAAAGTTTTTTTATTTTTTATTTTTTTGCTATTAGGGCAAATGGGAATGTAAAAACTATATTTGTTGTAGTACATTTACCGTTATAGAACTTTATCTAGCTATGATGACTTCAGCTTCTGAGAGCCATGGGAATGTGAAAAAGGTCTATTACTATATGTGTTTTTCTGCTTGGATCTTGATGAAAGCATAGTAAATGTAATACACTGCTGTTTGCTTTACTATCATCTTGCAAAGCTGCTACTGAAGCCACTTATTTATATATTCTCCCGTCTTTATGGAGGAGTGAGTCACTCTCGGTGTAATTGTGTCGTGTGTTTCAGGCGCAGACTGTTCAACAGGTCCAGCATGTGTATCAAGCACAGGTGCAGTACGTTCAGGAGGAAAACAACAGCGTTTACACCAACGGAACCATGTGAGTGTGTTTATGAGCCGTGAATACGTACATGCTCCCTGATGTGATTTCTGAAATGCTTGTCAGAGCCGTGGCTTTGTAATTAGCACACATGCTGATAAGTGCTTTAGGTCACCATTAAAATGGTGCAAAATGCAGAATTAGTCTCTCATACTGCCATATATATATATATATATATATATATATAAAAACAAGGGTTACATGTCGGGCTGGGTGATATGGCAAAAAAAAATCTCAAATTGTTTTTTTTTCGTAACGTTTGACCGATTCTCGATTTTTAACTAGTCAACTTGAAAATGTAACTACAACATGATTCAAGTAACTTTTTCTTTATAAACCCTCTAGTTAAAGAAAATTATATTCCGAGTGCAGCACACGTGAAGCTGTCAACATGATGTAAATGTTAAACGAATCACTTTTTAAATATCTTTGCAGAAAAGATGCATGACCTACAACTACATCTTGTACAAACTTGTCTTATACATATTATATGTTCAGAAATAATACGAGGAAAATGCTTTAAAACTAATTCTCAAAAGTCAAGGTAATTCAAAATGAAAAATTTATAACACCAGCAGACTATTATTAACTATAAATGTTCTGTAAAACAATGAACAGCAGCTTTCAGTCATCAGTCACCTTGATGCAAACATGAAATATCAGACATACAGCAGTAGTTCTTTACAGGTTTTTTTTTTTCGATTGCGCTGCTTTTCCATTGTTTTTCCGTGAAACATGGACGTGTTTGACTCTTGCGCTCGTGTCTCTTGCATGAAACGGCTTTCTAACAACACCCCGCTCAAGTTAAAAGAAGTTCACTCCCATCTTCTTGCATTTTTTCCTCTTCCACTGCCGTGTCGCAAAAATAAAAGTCACGTGATTGTGTTCAGCAGCAAACTGATTTAGCGCACTCCAGCTCAGCCCTGTCACTGAAACACGCTGCCTCTGAGAGACTCAAGCATCAGTGTGAGAATTGTGTTCGGCCACCTGGAAATGACCACAAGTATCCATGAGTGGCCAGCGTATGATGGACGAGAGCACTCTGGGATCGTGTGCTTTTTACAGAAGACGCAAAAAAGCACTTCCAGACGTTCACCCTGACCGCGGGTCACCTGAAACTCTCCTAAGTGCTTCTCTCTGCTTTCTCTCTCAGTAACATTCAGATCGCTCATATTTAGAAATTCACTCCGCAAGAGGCTAAGATCTTTTAAATGGGCTATTATAAATAAAATGCCATCAGCCGAATAGAGAAAGCACATATCAGAATGGCAATCAAAAGCAATGTTCTCTATAAAATAGTTATGCTTTGGTGATTTCTGTATCCATGGAAACAGCACTCTCACCTGAAGCTGAAAGGATGCGAACCCATCAAGACAAGACTTATCATGTTTCTCGAGTCAATTAAAGAAACCGTGTGCGCTGATATAATGTAAGAACTCATTTGAGTGAAAACCCAGCTGGCAGCCGTATCTCAAGTGCTCTTGTTTTGTCGGCAGACGGCCGTATTCATACTCCGAGCCGCAGCTGTACAACCAGAACAGCGGCGGGAACTACTTCGATACGCAGGGCAGCTCGGCTCAGGTGAGCACTCACAGTATGGCCAACAACGGGAACGGCGTCCTGGCCATGGGGCTGTCAGGAGGCCAGATCATCAGCAGCTCAGGAGCGTATCTGATTGGAGGAAACTCCATGGATGGCTCCGCCCCTCACAGCGCGGCTCAGGCCACTAGAGCCTCCCCCGCCACGGTGAGCTCCAATCACAGACGCACACAACTGAGTGTTCAAAAACATGCTGTACTTCCTCTGATCTGTGACCCTGGAGCACAAAACCAGTCATAAGTAGCACGGGTATATTTGTCGCAATAGCCAAAAATACATTGTATGGGTCAGAATTATAAATTTTTCTTTTATGCCAAAAATCATTAGGATATTACGTAAAGATCATGTTCCATGAAGATATTTTGTACATTTCCTACCGTAAATATATCTAAACTTAATGTTTGATTAGTAATATGCATTGCTAAGAACTTCATTTGAACAACTTTAAAGATGATTTTCTGAATATTTAGATTTTTTTGCACCCTCAGATTCCAGATTTTCAAATAGTTGCATCTCAGCCAAATATTGTCCGATCCTAACTTATTTATTCAGCTTTCAGGTGATCTAAAAATCTCAATTTCACAAAATTGACCCGACTGGTTTTGTGGTCCAGGGTCACACATGTGCTTGGAACGATTAAAGACATTTAATAATTTTTCTTAGAAATTAAAGGGTTAGTTCACCCAAAAATGAAAATTAGCCCATGATTTACTCGCCCTCGAGGCATCCTAGGTGTATATGACTTTCTTCTTTCAGACGAATCCAGTCGGAGTTATATTAAAAATTGTCCTTGCTCTTCCAAGCTTTATAATGGCAGTGAATGGGTGTTTTTTGTTCAACAGTCCAAAAGAAGTCAAATAAAGTGCATCCATTCATAATAAAACGTGCCTTGCATGGCTCCGGGGGGTGAAAAAAGGCCACCTGTAGCGAATCGATGAATCCGTCGGAATGGCTTCGGTGTACAACAGTTAGCGGAAGTGATAGAAAAGTGTTTATAACATTTTAAATATGGATTTTTTTTTTTTACAAAAACGCATTGATTTGCTACAGGAGGCCTTTATTCACCCACCGGAGCCATGCGAGGCATGTTTTATTATGGATGGATTTTACTTCTTTTGGACTGTTGAACAAAAAACACCCATTCACTACCATTATAAAGCTTGGAAGAGCCAGGACAATTTTTAATATAACAACCAATTGGATTTGTCGGAAAGGAGAAAATCATATGTGACCCTGGACCACAAAACCAGTCATAAGGGTCAATTTTTCGAAATTGAGATTTATGCATCATCTGAAAGCTGAATAAATAATCTTTCCATTGATGTATGGTTTGTTAGGATCGGCAATATTTGGCCGAGATACAACTATTTGAAAATCTGGAATCTGAGGGTGCAAAAAAATCTAAATATTGAGAAAATCATCTTTAAAGTTGTCCAAATTAAGTACTTAGCAATGCATATTACTAATCAAACATTATGTTTTGATATATATTTACGGTAGGAAACATGATCTTTACTTAATATCCTAATGATTTCTGGCATAAAAAAAAAAAGTGATAAAAAAGCGACCCATACAATGTTTTTTTGGCTATTGCTACAAATGTACCCCAGCGACTTAAGTGTTCAAAAACATGCTTTTGTGCTCCAGGGTCACATATACACCGAGGATGCCTTGAGGGTGAGTAAATCATGGGATAATTTTCACTTTTGGGTGATCTAACCCTTTAAGGGCTCATCATTTTCTGGGCCGTTTTTAATGAGAGACATCTATGAGACCCGAAAACACACTTCAGAATCAAATTAATTGTCAATCTGAACAATTGTGAGCCGTGCTGGCAGAATGAGTGTGAATGTGTGCAGGCTAATTTTGAGCTACATGCAAAAAAGGTGAAAAATATTGAATTTGAGGTTTTCACAAAAATGAGTTAATTAAGCCCTCGTCTAGCGATCCCAATGCTCCAAAATAGTAATTAAACATCTAAAATGATCTGTATTTGTGCTCTGCTTCTCAGCAGTGCGCGATCCCGATAAATATACACAGAATTAGAGTATTTAAGTGTTCACACAACATAATCGGTTAGGTCTTAAGTGAACGTTTGGGGAAAAACATTGGATGTGTGACATGATATTAGATCCGTGCATACAGTAAGTAGGTCTTAATATACACAGTCCGTCTGTCTCATTGAGGTTAATCTAACAATAAAAGACTTTTGTAGTTTTAATGATCAATTTATTTGTAATGAACACACTGAAGAGATTTTTGCATTTGATTATTTGTTTTTCTTACTTGAATGCTTTTGTTTAGATGTAATTTGGAAAATGTAGTGCATTATTTGTTCTACTGCTTTTTTGCATATGCTCTTATTTATAATGACAAAGATGAAATAATAATAACTATATTGTGATTATTAATATAGTAATTATTAAGAAAAGAAGTGGAGGAAAAGATGCAACGTCGCTCGGGGGTTTTACTTTGGAACCTTCAGAAAACTTTTTAATTTGATTTTTCTCAGAATCGAGTTTGTTGACTCTGTCAACTTATTTCAACAAATCATACATCATTTTGAAGGTCTTTTAATGGAGAATGTGGAATTCATTTTGGACTCATTTTTCCAGCACAGATCACAAATATATATGCTGTTACCTATTAAAGTAAATCAACATATTTTGTGATAATGGGTCTGTTCCAAAATGCTGTGGGCTTTCTGCTACTGTGCTCTTAAAAAGAAATGTTCCAAAATTGGGATTTCACAGTGATGCCATAGAAGGACCATTTCTAGTTCCCAAATAACCTTTCAGTGATCAGTTCTCAAACTAACCTTTTTTTTCCTTGATGTGAAGAACCTTTGAATGATCTAAAGAATATTTTTCCACTGTAAAGACCTTTCGTCCAAAGGAAAGTTTCCATGGATCTTAAAGGTTCTTCATGGAACCATCAATGTCAATATTTTAGAGCGTTCCGTTGCACAAAAGGTTCTTTAGATTATTAAAATGCTCTTCACGTTCACTCCATGGGGTTCCTTCAAAGCCAATAATAACCTTAAGCAACATCTTAAAAGAACTGCATGCACATATATTAAATTTTTAATTCGATTGGACTGTTTACTATTTGTTTACTTTTCCGTATGTATAAATAAACAAATTTGCAAAACAAGGTAGCATATTTGATAAACGCATCTACCTTTTAGAGAAGCCTTTACATCGGGGACACTTATGTGAGGTCTTAAAATATCCCCTATGTAGGCAGCTTATTAGGTTTGGGAACGGAGCTAGGTGTCTACATTTAAAAATAAAGGGTAGTTTAATTGTGGAGCATCATTAAAGGGTATCTTTGACGATTTTCAGCCAGCTTTGTGTTGTTGCACTATTGTAAATGAACATAGACATAAAATGCATCCTTTTGTGAAAACCACAGATACTCAGACAGTCAGATCCAGTCTAGTACATCATGGGTGTAGAGGTTTTCCTACCTTTTTGGCAAAAGGAAACACCACAGTCCTTTATCTACAGTCATGTAGAACTGATTTCTATTGCACAGACAGACAAGTTTTATTAAAAGCCCGTCTTGGCAGCTGTGAATTACCTTTAATTTCTGACTAATTGGTCTCATTGTCAATGTAATGTTGCTCATGGAAAACTTTTTTTAGATGACCTTGGACTGTTTATAAACGCTATGCTCAGTTCTGAATGAAAGTTGACAAAAGCTGGATCATTATGACTATATCTGCGGTGCTGGGCTGTAGTGTGTGGTTTTGGTGGCTGGAATGCTTTATAGGGCTGGGTTTTGACACAAATTTCACGATTCGATTCTCATTCACAAGCTTGCGATTCGATTACCGATTCGATATAGATTATTTTGGATATATATCAGGTACAATACATGCCAAATTTTCAGTTGGTAGTATGATATTGAAGGTTAAAATTGACTGATTTTGTAAAAAATTACACTTAATGAAGCTTTTCAAAATAATAGTTACAATTACTTAATAATATTTCTACTTCAATTCGTGTCATAAAATCTTACTGGATTTATTCAAACATAAATTAAACATTGAAGAACAGTAAAATTTATAATGAATATGTTATATGGTGCATATATTTAGCTAAATGCTCCTCTCTTCAGTTTATTTTTCTATCTGATTAATGAGTTTATGGTCAAGAATATGTTTTTCTGAGGTAAATGTTACGGTACTTGACATTGTTTACAAGCCGTTATATTGACGTCTTTGCGCGGCTGAAACACTGATTGAGAGATTACATGAGACAGGATACAGATTGTAAATAATATTGAAGGTTAAAATGGACTGATTTGTTAAAATTACACTTAATGAAGTTTTTAAAATAATAAAGTTACAATTACATAATAATATTTCTACTTCAATTCGTGTCATAAAATCTTACTGGATTTATTCAAACATAAATTAAACATTGAAGAACAGTAAAATTTATAATGAATATGTTATATGGTGCATATATTTAGCTAAATGCTCCTCTCTTCAGTTTATTTTTCTATCTGATTAATGAGTTTATGGTCAAGAATATGTTTTTCTGAGGTAAATGTTACGGTACTTGACATTGTTTACAAGCCGTTATATTGACGTCTTTGCGCGGCTGAAACACTGATTGAGAGATTACATGAGACAGGATACAGATTGTAAAGTTGTACTCTTTCTTTTAACTTACCTTCGGATGTTTAGTCATGTTTATTTTGTGCTATAACTAGTAATAAAGCGGAGGAGATGATCAGTTCACGTCTGTTAAACTGAGGTGCTACAGCGATCTGTCACGCCACATTAAACGGCGCCAAAACGACATTTATTGTTTGAATACTGCAATACAATGGACAGAATTTGAAATCTGAGACTTTGTTTCATATTAAAAGTACCAAAGCACAATGCTTATTGCGATATATTGGATGGGAAGTGCCCTTCAACGTTCCGTCCATTAACTGAAAACAGGCTAGACTAATCGATTCTTGGGATTTAAGAATCGATATCGTTCCGTAAAAATGAGAATCGATTAATATCGAGATATCGATATTTTTTTACCCAGCCCTAATGCTTTAGTCGGGTCTATTTCTGCTGCTCATCTCTGGTGTCAGTGCAGCTTTCTGTCGCTACAGCCTTCATTTGATTTACTTTTCCCCCCCTTTTTGTTTTTGTTCTCCTTTATTCTTTTGCTCTTTGGTCTATCAGATTGAAATGGCGATTGAGACGCTCCAAAAGTCTGAAGGTTTGTCCAGTCAGAGAAGTTCGCTGCTCAACAGCCATGTAAGTTGTAAACCTGCACAGCTTTGCTTTGCACAATCTGCTTCGGTTTCTTTCTCACTCGCTTTCTCTCTTTCCTACACTGTGCCATTCAAAAGAGTCCCAATCAATTCAGAACATTTATTTGCATTCTTTACGTTTTAAATAAAGTAAATGTTTATTTCCAGATTTTCAGTGTGGACTTTTTAAATGGCATGGATATGCAAAGTTTATTTGTATTGTTCTTGCATGTGTATATACTTTCAGCATTTGCAATATTAACTGTTGTACTGTTAATGATGTTAAAAAGATGTTTAATGATTTGCTGAGGTTATCCACCTTTTTCCCGCGCCCCATGATGCTTTGCACAAATTATGGGAGTAACTTCCATTTAAACTGTGAACAATCATCAAGGTTCACTCTATGAACGCAGTAATAAGCATTTCAAAAACTGGGTACATTATTTTACTCACCCTTCAACCTTCGATCATTTAAAATTGTAAAAGCATTAACAAATTACTTTAAACACACCATGAATAACTCCTAAAGATCCTCCTTCTATCCGCAGCAATATTACGGATGTGTTAAATATCATTATAGAAATAACAATTACATTTAACAGCATCCATGTGAAAACAAACCTGGAAAGAGACGTGAGGATTTGGGGAGAAAAGGGAAAGATTCTCAGTGCATCCCAGGGAAATATTCATGGTTTATATCACAACTTAAATCAGGATGTACAGTATATGTTGCCTTTTTTCATTTACTTACAGCAGAATACAAAGGAAACGTGAAAATAATCCAGTGGGCTGAAAAGAGCTATTCTATAACTATTGTTGTTATATCACGTCACATTAAAGGGTTAGTTCACCCAAAAATGAAAATTAGGCTGTGTTTTACTCACCCCCGAGGCATCCTAGGTGTATATGACTTTCTTCTTTCAGACGAATCCAGTCGGAGTTATATTAAAAATGGTCTTTGATCTTTCAAGCTGTTTAATGGCACTCAGCGGGTGTTGCATGCTTCAGTCCAAAAGAAGTGAAATAAAAATCGCCCATCCATAAAAAAAAGTGTCTCACACGGCTCCGGGGGGTGAACAAAGGCCTTCTGTAGCGAATCGATGCGTTTTTTATTAGAAAAATATCCATATTCAAAACATAATAATCACTTTAATGTAGCTTGCGCTCACTGTTGTACACAGAAGCAGTTTCCATGAGTCTCGTGAAAACCAACGTTTGTTAACAAGAGCAAAGAAAGGAAAGTTTCCTTACTTTAGCAAAGGAAAACCAGTCTCCTCTTGGCTTATGCAACGCCGACCTCATACGTCATGCTCCCGGAGCTGCTTCTGTGTACAACAGTGAGCGCAAGCTAGATTCAATTGATTATTACGTTTTGAATACGGATATTTTTCTTACAAAAACGCATCGATTCGCTACCCCTCGGAGCCGTGTGAGACACTTTTTTTTTTTTTTAACTTCTTACAATTTTTATTTCACTTCTTTTGGACTGAAGCAATGCAACACCCGCTGAGCGCCATTAAACAGCTTGAAAGATCAAAGACCATTTTTAATATAACTCCGACTGGATTCGTCTGAAAGAAGAAAGTCATATACACCTAGGATGCCTCGGGGGGTGAGTAAAACGCAGCCTAATTTTCATTTTTGGGTGAACTAACCCTTTAATATATCAGACGTTATTCTCCTGACTTCTGAAAATAGAAAATGAATGAAAATGTACAGCCCATTCAGTCAGAATGACGGATAAGGATTGTTTGTAGTGCAATCTTATGATTTGAATAACCAGTCTTTTTGAGTGGAACTTCCCCAAACCCGAAGTGCCTCCCATAATTTAAAACACAGTAGGCTCGTTAGGAAAAAGGTGGACCACACCATTGTCATTCCAAATCTGTGATTTACTTTGCAACACAAGATGCATTTTTTTTTTTTTTTTTTTAAAGAAATGTGCACTTTATCTGATGAATGCAGCTGTTCTCCACAGCTGCAATGGCTCCTGGATAATTACGAGACAGCAGAGGGCGTGAGTCTGCCGCGCTCCACGCTCTACAGTCACTACCTGCGCCACTGTCAGGAGCAGAAACTGGACCCGGTCAATGCTGCGTCTTTTGGGAAGCTCATCCGCTCCATCTTCATGGGGCTGCGCACCCGCCGCTTGGGCACCCGGTAAAATCAGCCCCTCACACGCTCCGTTCTAGGGGTGTAACGGTTCACAAAATATTTCTGTTTTAAACCAAGAAGGTGTGAGCCAAAGGATATCACACAAGCAACATGCAAACTTTGAGTTTGAGAGTTACGCCGAGTCGATTCACTGTGCAGAAAGTGAAAGCGGAGTAATGACGCCACATTCTCTCTCAGAGACGACGAGAGATCAATCTACTTCAGCATATACTGATAACAGTATACACTGCCGGTCAAAAGTGTGGGATCAGTACGACTTGTAATGTGTTTTAAAGCAGTCTCTTCTGCTCATCAATGCTGCATTTATTTGATCAAAAATACAGAAAAAAAACAGTAATCTTGCAAAATGTTATTACAATATAAAATAATGGTTTCTATTTTAATATCCTTTAAAAAATTATTTATTTTTTTGATCAAAGCTGTATTTCCATCATCATTACTCCAGTATAAAGCATCACATGATCTTCAGAAATCATTCTAATATGCTGATTTATTATCAGAATTATCAATGCTGTGCTGCACAATATTTATTTTGGAAACTGCGATACTTTTTTCAGGATTCTTAGATGAGTAAAAAGTTAAAAAGAACAGCATTTATTCAAAATATAAATCTTTTCTAACAATATAAATCTTTGCTGTCACTTCTTTATCAATTTAACACATCCCCGCTGAATAGAAGTTTTAATTTCTTTCAAAAAAACGAAATAATAAAAATGTACTGACCCCAAACTTTTGAACTGTAGTGTATATTGTTAGAAAAGATTTCTATTTTAAATAAATGCTCTTCTTTTTAACTTTTTATTCATCAAAGATTCCTGAAAAAAGTATCACAGCTTCCAAAACAAATATGAAGCAGCAACAGTTTCCAGCTCTGATAATAAATCAGCATATGTGTCTTGCACTGAGGAGAGGCTTCCGTCGGGCCACTCTGCCATAAAGCCCCGACTGGTGGAGGGCTGCAGTGATGGTTGACTTTCTACAACTTTCTCCCATCTCCCGCCTGCATCTCTGGCGCTCAGCCACAGTGATCTTTGGGTTCTTCTTTACCTCTCTCACCAAGGCTCTTCTCCCCCGATAGCTCAGTTTGGCCGGACGGCCAGCTCTAGGAAGGGTTCTGGTCGTCCCAAACGTCTTCCATTTAAGGATTATGGAGGCCACTGTGCTCTTAGGAACCTTAAGTGCAGCAGACATTTTTTTGTAACCTTGGCCAGATCTGTGCTTTGCCACAATTCTGTCTCTGAGCTCTTCGGGCAGTTCCTTTGACCTCATGATTCTCTTTTGCTCTGACATGCACTGTGAGCTGTAATGTCTTATATAGACAGGTGTGTGGCTTTGCTAATCAAGTCCAATCAGTATAATCACACACAGCTGGACTCAAATGAAGGTGTAGAACCATCTCAAGGATGATCAGAAGAAATGGACAGCACCTGAGTTAAATATATGAGTGTCACAGCAAAGGGTCTGAATACTTAGGACCATGTGATATTTCAGTTTTTCTTTTTTAATAAATCTGCAAAAATGTCAACAATTCTGTGTTTTTCTGTCAATATGGAGTGCTGTGTGTACATTAATGAGGGAAAAAAAATAACTTAAATGATTTTAGCAAATGGCTGCAATATAACAGTGAAAAATTTAAGGGCGTCTGAATACTTTCCGTACCCACTGTATATTAAAATCGAAAAATGTTATTTTACATCATAATAATATTTCACAATATTAAATTGTTTCCTGTATTCTTGATCTAATAAATGCAGCTTTGATGAGCAGAAGAGACTCCTGTAAAAACATTAAAAATCATTCTGATCCCAAACTTTTGACCGGTAGTGTATAGCTAACGGTTTTCATTTATTCCCTTAATATTTCATTATATTTCACACACTTTAAGCCCTTTTATTTTCCCCCGAATCGTTTGGTTTGTAATGCGTACCGAACCGAAAGCCTCGTACCGAACGGTTCAATACGTGTATCGTTACACCCCAACTCAGTCCTGTTCTGTGCTCTCCACAGCTGCATTTATTCACAACGGTCTCATTTCCCACCTTGATTTTAGAGGGAACTCTAAGTATCACTATTACGGGATTCGCGTGAAGCCGGACTCTCCTCTGAACCGGTTGCAGGAGGACATGCAGTACATGGCACTGAGACAGCAGCCCGTCCAACAGAAGCAGAGGTACAAGCGTCTCAGTCGGACCGCACGAAAGAGATCTGTAGCGCTGTTCTCACGAGTATCAAATGTATACGGATCAAAGACGTTAAGATGTCCGCATAAAATCACTTTTGTAAATTTCTTTTGATGTCCATGGAAAGCACATTAAATGTAAGTAAAGTGTCTACTTTTAAGGTTTCAAATAAGTTTTTGGAGAATAAAATGTCAATTTGGTTGAAATAATGTTATATTGTCATTCAGTGTAACACAATATTTATGTAAAAATAAAAAATAAATGCTTATTCTGATGTGTACATATTAAAATATATACAAGAATAAGGGAGCATATTAAATTTGATTGTGTTTTAAATGAGTAAAAAATTCTTACTGACAAATGGGCAAAAGCTAGGATAGTGGCAAATTTAAAAAAAAAAGTAAAATAACTACTAATTAGTATTTGGGGTGACTAAAAAACACCTGAATAAGATTCTCTGGTCTGATGAGACCAAGATATAACTTTTTGGCCTTAATTCTAAGCGGTATGTGTGGAGAAAACCAGGCACTGCTCATCACCTGTCCAATACAGTCCCAACAGTGAAGCATGGTGGTGGCAGCATCATGCTGTGGGGGTGTTTTTCAGCTGCAGGGACAGGACGACTGGTTGCAATCGAGGGAAAGATGAATGCGGCCAAGTACAGGGTTATCCTGGACGAAAACTTTCTCCAGAGTGCTCAGGACCTCAGACTGGGCCGAAGGTTTATCTTCCAACAAGACAATGACCCTAAGCACACAGCTAAAATAATGAAGGAGTGGCTTCACAACAACTCTGTGACTGTTCTTGAATGGCCCAGCCAGAGCCCTGACTTAAACCCAATTGAGCATCTCTGGAGAGACCTAAAAATGGCTGTCCACCAATGTTTACCATCCAACCTGACAGAACTGGAGAGGCTCTGCAAGGAGGAATGGCAGAGGATTCCCAAATCCAGGTGTGAAAAACTTGTTGCCTCTTTCCCAAAAAGACTCATGGCTGTATTCGATCAAAAGGGTGCTTCTACTAAATACTGAGCAAAGGGTCTGAATATTTAGGACCATGTGATATTTCAGTTTTTCTTTTTTAATAAATCTGCAAAAATGTCAACAATTCTGTGTTTTTCTGTCAATATGGGGTGCTGTGTGTACATTAATGAGGGAAAAAAAATAACTTAAATGATTTTAGCAAATGGCTGCAATATAACAGTGAAAAATTTAAGGGCGTCTGAATACTTTCCGTACCCACTGTATATTAAAATCGAAAAATGTTATTTTACATCATAATAATATTTCACAATATTAAATTGTTTCCTGTATTCTTGATCTAATAAATGCAGCTTTGATGAGCAGAAGAGACTCCTGTAAAAACATTAAAAATCATTCTGATCCCAAACTTTTGACCGGTAGTGTATAGCTAACGGTTTTCATTTATTCCCTTAATATTTCATTATATTTCACACACTTTAAGCCCTTTTATTTTCCCCCGAATCGTTTGGTTTGTAATGCGTACCGAACCGAAAGCCTCGTACCGAACGGTTCAATACGTGTATCGTTACACCCCAACTCAGTCCTGTTCTGTGCTCTCCACAGCTGCATTTATTCACAACGGTCTCATTTCCCACCTTGATTTTAGAGGGAACTCTAAGTATCACTATTACGGGATTCGCGTGAAGCCGGACTCTCCTCTGAACCGGTTGCAGGAGGACATGCAGTACATGGCACTGAGACAGCAGCCCGTCCAACAGAAGCAGAGGTACAAGCGTCTCAGTCGGACCGCACGAAAGAGATCTGTAGCGCTGTTCTCACGAGTATCAAATGTATACGGATCAAAGACGTTAAGATGTCCGCATAAAATCACTTTTGTAAATTTCTTTTGATGTCCATGGAAAGCACATTAAATGTAAGTAAAGTGTCTACTTTTAAGGTTTCAAATAAGTTTTTGGAGAATAAAATGTCAATTTGGTTGAAATAATGTTATATTGTCATTCAGTGTAACACAATATTTATGTAAAAATAAAAAATAAATGCTTATTCTGATGTGTACATATTAAAATATATACAAGAATAAGGGAGCATATTAAATTTGATTGTGTTTTAAATGAGTAAAAAATTCTTACTGACAAATGGGCAAAAGCTAGGATAGTGGCAAATTTAAAAAAAAAAGTAAAATAACTACTAATTAGTATTTGGGGTGAAAGTAATTAGTCTTTTAATGTGTCATAAATTGATTTATGTTGTAAATATGCCTGACAAGATTGTTACATTGAATGACATTTTAGTGGGTCTCTTCGGTAAATCAGGGAAAAATTTATATTTATTTTTTGCTCAGAAAAACAAAATTGCAATTAACAGAAAACAGATTTTTTTTTGGGGGGGGGGCAAAACAACAACAATTTAAAGCAGTATTACACTTATTGTTTTTAAATCTTAAACCCTTTTTCGTCTTTGACCCATACCTTAAATGCAATGCAAGTCGCTTTGGATGAAAGCATCTGCCAGTTGCATAAATGTGGGGCCGTATGATTTCTGCAAAGCGGAAAATGCGGACAGAATCGTGGAATCCAGTCATAAAAATGGAATGTACTATATAACGCGGAATGGCACAGAATTTGCCCAATTTTGGACGGGAAAATCAAAACTAAATCAAAACACGATATGGACTAGTGTCTGTGAATATGAAGTCATAAAAATACAACTTAATTATGAATCCTGCATGTCTCTGTGTGAATTTATGGCACAGACGCGCGGTTTCGTTTACGACACGAATACTGACGCACGCGTGACGCTCGCGGTGTTTTCAGCCTTCAATATATGAGTACATGAACACATGAACATGATCTGCTCCAAGTCACTTCATGAGCATTTTACCATTTCTTTTGAGTAAAACTATCTTCATATAAAACATAAAGGCCTTCACAGCATCCTGTCAAAATAAAAGTTTGGTTTAACTTGAAGAAACGGTGACAAAAATATTGCTTAATGTAATGATAGTACTGCTACTAAAAAAACATTATTTTTAAAGGAATATTTACCAGTTACCAATTTATTTAGCAGGAAAATGTAAGTACACAACACTGTATTTCTGGGGAGAAAAAGTAAAAAAACTAATTTGGTAACACTTTATTTTAGGGTCTCTTAACTAGTTGCTTATTAACATGCATATTACTAGAATATTAGCCATTTATTAGTAGTAATTAAGCACTTATTAATGCCTTATTCTGCATGACCTTATTCTACATCCCTAATCCTATCCAATACCTAAACTTAACAACTACCTTACTAACTATTAATAAGCAGCAAATTAGGAGTTTATTGATGGAAAAGTCGTAGTTAATAGTGAATAAGTGTTCCCTATTCTAAAGTGTTACCACTAATTTTATAACATCAATTAAATAGTGATGCTTTTGATTATTGATAGTTAATGAAACCATTCAAATTGAATCCAGAAAATTAATGGAAAACAGAATTTGGTCAAAAACTGCTTTTGAGAAAAAAAATAAAACGTATTTCCTAGGGTCTTCATTTTATTTTTGTTAAACTTTTAATAAATTGCTGCTTAATATTGTAAGTTTCATGATTTCAGTTAATGTTAATAATATTAATACAATTTTATTTAACCATTAAAACGGAGTCTAGAAAAATTAAAACCGAAAAAAAATATTTTAAAAAACCCGGAATCCAGAAAAATTAAAAGAGAAAAAATGGAATTTGGGGAAAAAATAAAACCGATTACATAGGGCCCTATAAATGTAAATGGAGCGCCTAAGTTTTGGAACAGGGCTCATCTCTTATCGTCTCTTCTCTAGATTCAAGCCAGTACCGAAGATGGATGGCGTTTCAGGGGAGAACTTCTCCGCCGGGGGGCAGCACACACCCAGCGCTGCAGAGCAGACGTTCATCGCTCAAAGCCAGCACCATCAGCAGTTCCTCGGTAAACATAACGCAGAAATCGCTGGAGACGGTTAGTGCACATTCGTGCTATAGAAGAGCTTTTCTGAATGTCCCCATATGCCCCATTAGACGGGTCCAGAGCTCTGCCAGAGTTCGCTGAACTTGACCTCGGAGAGCCTGTGGAAGGCGTCGAACCAGAGGACATCAAAGCCCTTCAGACGCTGTACAGAGAGCACTGCGAGGTCAGTCGTTTAGAACATCGTTACGCTCCAATAGACCTTTATCACATCCGGCTCCGATTAGTATACTCTCAGGAAAAAAGGTTCAAAAGTTGTCACTGGGGCAGTACCTTTTCAAAAGGCACACCTTTGTACCTAGAGTCCATATTGGTACCTTAAAGGTACACATTAGTACCTAAGGTGTACATATTAGTACCTAAAAGGTACAAAAGTGTAGCTTTTGAAAAGGTACTGCACCAGTGACCGCTTTTGTACCTTTTTTTCTTAGAGTGTAACGTAAAGGAATTTCCACTTGCATTATTACCAATGTACAGACGCCAGTTTTGTGAATAAAATCAAACTAATTTAGTTGGACGTAGCAATAAAGGTCAAAATTTGAAACGGTTTATATATACTGATGCCCTACCATGCATGTCATTCTTCATTTTAATGTGTAACATTATCTGATCGTCCATGTGACATTAATGAATAGGCAGCACATTGCTCAAGTTACTCCCAGAGGAATAACCGGGCTGATTTTAATGCATTTTTAATATTATTTTGTTTATTCTTGCAATATATTTATTGTGATTAACCTCCCGTTTTTGTATACAATATAATGCCGTTCAATCATTGCACTCAATTACGCATGATATGACTCATTATTAAGATGAATAATCCTGAATGGGCTGGAAATATTCGTTTATTTGACTTTTAACTTAACTTTAATTTAATGTAATTATTGAGGATTGCATTGTAAAGTAAGTGCATGAAATATGTAAGCATTACTGTTTAATGCAATATGTCTTTAATTTAATAATCTAAAACAGTCTTTAGTCATAATTAATATTTTAAGATTTTGTTAATTTAAATGCTCTTTAATGTGATGTGCTGTTTGTGTTGTTTTGTAATAAAATAAGACTCTTAAGTATATAAATATACAGTATGGCTTGTGCGCTCCCCTTTAAGTCACCAAATATACATCGGAAATTCGTTTGACCGATGCTCGATTTATTTATTTTTCTTCTTCTTTTCTTTCTAGAACATTTGACCGATTCTCTATTATTTTTTCTTCCTCTTTTCTTTCTAGAACGTTTGACCGATTCTCGTTTTTTTTCTTCTTTTCTTTCTAGAACGTTTGACAGATTCTTTTTTTTTTCTTCTTTTCTTTCTAGAACGTTTGACCGATTCTCGTTTTTTCTTCTTTTCTTTCTAGAACGTTTGACCGATTCTCGTTTTTTCTTCTTCTTTTCTTTCTAGAATGTTTGACC
>NW_015505873.1:445892-449365 GCF_001515645.1 Sinocyclocheilus grahami
TATTTTTTTCTTCCTCTTTTCTTTTTAGAACATTTGACCGATTCTCGTTTTTTCTTCTTCTTTTCTTTCTAGAATGTTTGACCGATTCTCGGGTTTTTTTCTTCTTCTTCTTTTCTTTCTAGAACATTCTCGTTTTTTTCTGCTTCTTTTCTTTCTAGAATGTTTGACCGATTCTCTGGTTTCCTACCTCTTTGGTGCTTCATAAAGTTTACCAGATTAAACAAGTAATATTGGTTACACTTTATTTTGATAGTCCACTTTAGACATTCTACTAACTAAGTAACTTTGCAACTACATGTCAACTAGCAGTCGTTAGAGTATTAGTAGACTGTCTGCTTAATATCTTCTAACACTTTATTTTGATGGGTCCACATACTACGTCAACTTATTCTACTAACCCTAAACCTAACGGTCTACTCTGAGAGTTAGTACACATGTAGTTGCAAATTAATGAGAATTAGTTGACATGTAGTTGCAAAGTTACTTACTTAAACATTAAAGTGTTACCGTAATTTTAACACATGATTGTTTTTGATTCAGTGGTGTGAGCGAGATCGAGGGCCGCCTGCCGCGGACCACACTGGTTCTGCTCTGCGGAAACGAGGCAGTGCTAAAGTGGATGAACACCTGTGATCACCTGATGTATCAGGCCCTCGTGGAGATCCTCATCCCTGATGTTCTGAGACCCATTCCTAGTGAGTCTCTCTTCATAGGCATAGCCTCAGAAGGCACAGATCATTGTGGATTAGCATGACACACTTTTCTTCCAGTGTTCTGTACAGTTGAGATACTATAAACTAGGGGTGTATTCGTCATGATATGATACGATACGATATCAATTCTCATACCTACCGATACGATATTTGCCGATACCTCAAAAAATTATACGATACGATTTGATACAGGAGTATATTGATTAGTGGTCGACCGATATTGGTTTTTTGACCGCCGATGCCGATATCTTGGAAAGCCGATATAATGCCGATATAATTTTATTTATCTTAATTAATATTTAAGAAATTTGCTTTCATTTGAAAATGGATTAAAAAATTAATTTTGTAAAATAAACATACTTATACTTTAAATGACAAAGTATTTTTCACAAATAAATATTTAATAAAAATATAATTAAAAAGGAAGTAAACTGTAACCAACAGAGCACTCCGTATTCTGGGAAGTTTGTGTGCATTGGGAATCGTATTTGTTCAAATAAAGCCAAGGTAACACTCATTTTACATACAGCACACAGTGGAAATGACATGAGTATGACAGCGGGCAAATGCATAAAGCGTAGCATAATTTGAAATCACAAATTTAATGTTTAAAGCATTCAATCTGCACGGACCGAAAGTCCGAAAGAGAACACGCGATCATGCAGGATACACATGCACACTTCACAAGATCTCACAACTGGATTCGACTAAGTTTGCAAGGTTTGTGAAATTAAATTATTAGCCATTCAAAGATTTGTTTAAATGAGCACTGTGTGCTCAGGTGCTGCCGCTCTCAGCGCCGTCAAAATAAAAGTCCCGCCTCGAACGCATCGGCCAAACAGAAAACTTATCGGCCGATGCCGATATTTGAAAAATGCCAAATATCGGCCGATATATCGGCTTTGGCGATATATTGGTCGACCACTAATATTGATCAATTTATCAATATTATGAAATTATATACCTATTTTAAACAACCATCTACATTTTTATTAACTCACAAATGCACCCAAAATATGTAACATGAACATTTATCTGAAATTTTCACATCCTGTAGCTAAATTGGGACATTCACAATAAAACTAGGCCTACACTCTTTTTTTAAATAATAATTATAATAAAGAAAAATAAATAATTGGGAAAACAAATAAAAAAAATCAAGTCACACATAAGATCAGTAATCTTATGACATGACAACAGTCAAGAAAGTCTTTTAGGCTTCAGTGTGTAAAATAGTGTAAATCCTCATTAGGAAAATAAATGGAAAAATAAATATTAGGATAAAATTACAAAAGTAAAGCTGTTAAAACCTTGAGACTTTTTTTGGGCTGCTACTATGGCTCAGTGCTAAACATCTTTTCTACACATAACCAAATCACAAGCAGTAGCAGAAAATAAATACAATAGAACAAATTCAATAAACAGTGCTTTTCAGGTTTTTCAGCTCAGTCTAAAAGAGATTTTTAGGCACAGAAATGTATTAATCAAATATAAAATAACTGCATAGTCTTCACTGTATAGCTTAAATATAGATTAATCATTATTGATGTTACAAAGGATGTTTAGTCGGGAGCAGTGAGCACTGCTTTTAATTTTCTTTGACAGCATTAGGTTTATTAGTTTTCTTTCACAGAAAACAACTTCTCACACAGCGCTCAACAACTCCGTCAACAATCCCCAGCGTCTTTTACGCTCGCCTTGTGCCTTCAGGCCGTCCTTATATTGAGTCCTGATACGTGAGTTTGAACGAGAAAAATAATTATCTTCTGCTCCCCAAGCCTGCATTTATTTGATCCAAAATACAGCAAAAGCAGTAATATTGTGAAATATTTATTAAGCGTTAGCGTTAGTTCTGGCAGGTCACATGAGTTAAGCTTGCATCAGCTGATTCTCAGCTGATCACATCTACCTATAGGAATACGACACCTATCGCGGCATTCCTATATAAGCTCTATTCATAGTTATTCAGCAGCTTTTCAGCTTGCTCCGGAGCAAAATAAGCATCGCTGCTCGCAAATCAACTGTTTCAGCGTGTTTCAGAACATCTGAAATCCACATCTAAGATAAGTGAATGCTGGTTTAATCCATATCGCTGTGTATATTACCTGGCCTGCTAATTGAAAAAAGCATATTTGCAGCAGCATTTACGCATCTGTGTTCATACAGCTGGAGCAACACGTAGTCTAGAGCATGTAATCGCTCTGAGGACACGCCGATAGTTAAGGCCATGAGAACAAGTTTAAATGAAACACGCATTCTCGTGTATGCGTTTCAACTGGGGCTCGCTGTATTCAGCGGCATAATCTCAATGTTACGGTTGTTTATTTCTAAGGTTGATGTTTCATTAGCTGTGTGAGTGTGCGGTTGATTTCAGCTGTGTCAGAAGCACGCGTTTATCGCTCCTAATGGCTTCTATACATATAAGAATGTAATATTAATGACCGTCATTCGAAGTATTTCCGCAGTGTATGCTTCCCCTGCTGGACTGCCACTCAATACTTATTAGAGATTCATAATTTCTGATCCGCTTGAATATGTGCTCACGCTGAGAAATGTGAGCATATGAGCATGAGAAATTAGGGTGATATGACGTGTTGATTAAGCATGATCAACTGGCTGAGATCAAGCTGTTCATTTATAAAAAAAATTTAAAAAACACTTCTGTGGTGATTGGAAGGTTACGACTGAGCGCTCAAATGGACACAAGGGATTTAAATATAGACCAATTATTCTAAGCAGTACAAGCAGCGCGTTAAAAAA
>NW_015505873.1:449392-458576 GCF_001515645.1 Sinocyclocheilus grahami
GAAACATGTATTATTATTATTATTATCAATATTTAAAACAGTTGAGTACATTTTTTCAGGATTCTTTGATGAATAGAAAGATCAGCATTTATCTGAAATAAAAAGCTTTTGTAACATTATAAACTATAATGGGGGGCGGGGTTATAGAAATTAATACTTTTACTTAGCAAGGATGTTTTAATGATGATAAAGACATTTATAATGTTACAAAAAAATAATATTTCAGGTAAATGCTGTTCTGTTGACTTTTTATTTGTAGTTGTTCAAATGAAGTTCTTAGCAATGCATATTACTAATCAAACATTTAGTTTTGATATATTTATGGTAGGAAACTTACTAAATATCTTCAAGGAACATGATCTTTACTTAATATCCAGTGTATTTAAACTTTATTTGGAGTTCTTCTTGTGCACAATGAAAATGCCTTAATCTTAAGCCTAAAATGTGTTTTAATGTCACAAATTAATGAGGATTGTATGATCTTTGAATGATATCAGTCTTTAAATGCAAGATATTTAAAGTGTACCTGAAGTATGCTTGCAATAGTTTCACTTTAACACAATCAAATATACTTCAGTATATCTTTAGTTCTACTTAAAGTGAATTAAAAAATTAGTTGTTCCAATTTAGCAGACTTTAACTATACCAGTTTATTATACTAAAAGTACAATTTCAGGGTATTTTTATTAAGTACATAATTGTGTCCCTGCAGCACAAAAGCAGTGTTAAGTCGCTGGGGGATATTTGTAGCAATCAAATATTGTCCGATCCTAACAAACCATACATCAATGGAAAGATTATTTATTATAAATCTCAATTTCAAAAGATTGACCCTTATGACTGGTTTTGTGCTCCAGGGTCACAAATATGTAGATGTATTTGTAGTATCATATTAGTATATTTATTTTTCACTAGGGTTACTATACTTGGCCTTCACGTCATTTATCAACTGAGAAACTCAAAATCCGAAACGTCCACCTCGTTTCTAAGAGATGCACGACAAATGAAAACAATGTTTTAAAATCAGCTCAAAATTTCAAGCAGTTTTGAGTTTTTTTGAGTCTGCATGAACGCAGGTTTCAGTGAAATCTGTCAACTGTCGACTACCCAAAATCTGCAGACTGGCTCTGAATTTTGGCAACAATCGCCAACAAATCGGAGGAAGAATCTGTGCAAAATTCGTGTAGCCTGTTCCAGCCTTACAATGTCAATTAGAAGATCCACTGTAGTGATGTTCTGACTCATTGTTGATGACCTACAGGAGCAAGCCTCGTGGGTGTGCCAGTGTGAAGAGGGCTTGGTTCAACGCCTCGAGCAGGACTTCAAGGCCACCCTCCAGCAGCAGAGCTCCTTGGAACAGTGGGCAGCTTGGCTGGATAACGTGGTCACTCAAATGCTCAAGCCGTACGAGGATAAACCCACCCTCCCCAAAGCTGCACGCCAGTTCCTGCTCAAGTGGTCCTTCTACAGGCAAGACTTTTAGGCTGTTTTCACACTGGGTTCGATTGTTTGGGTTGAAAACATGCTGGAATCTCCATGATCTCACCCACCAAATGAACCAATCTTACTGAAGTCCGCACCAGAATCTCTCCCACACACAGAAAGGATTGGTTCACTTCTAAAAAATTTCCCGAAAATGTACTCATCCGAGATGTTCATGTCATTCTTTCTTCAGTTGAAAAGAAATTAATTTGAGGAAAACGTTCCAGGATTTTTCTACTGTACATAGAGTGGACTTCAGTGGTGCTCAACGGATCGAAGGTTAAAAATGCAGCTTCAAAGGGCTCTACACGATCCCAGCCGAGGAATAAGGGTCTTATCTAGCAAAACGATCAGTCATTTTCTTAAAAAAACAACAAAAAAAAGTATATACTTTAACCACAATTGCTCATCTTGCACTAGCTCTGCTTGCGAATGCGTGTCTTCACGCTTTGCGTAATCATGTTGGAAACATCACTCGTAGTTCGCTCTTTGTCTGTGCACTTTGGTTCAAAAAGGTAGGCTAGGGTTAAAAACTCAACCTCATTTTCTCCTCAACTTCAAAATAGTCAGTCATTGTTGTTTTACCTTTTTTGACTTTCTTTGCACATTCGCTTTGTAAGCACTGGGTCGGTATTTCTGCCTGCATGCGTAATTACGTAATACATGGTCAAACTATTGCAAGATGAGCATTTGTGGTTGAAAATTATATACATTTATTTATTTCTTTTTAGAAAATGACCGATCGTTTTGCTAGATAAGAGCCTTATTCCTTGGCTGGGGTTGTGTAGAGCCCTTTGAAGCTGCATGGAAACTGCATCTTGGACCTTTAACCCCATTGAAGTCCACTATATGGAGAAAAATCCTGGAATGTTTTCCTCAAAAACCATAATTTCTTTTCGACAGAAAGACATGAACATCTTGGATGACATGGGGGCGAGTAAATTATCGGGAATTTTTTCTTCTGAAAGTGAACTACTCCTTTAAGAGCAAAGTGTCAACGCTACTTTTTATTTATTTTTTACTCATCAATGTTTGTCTACAAAACCAGCACTGGCTCCGCACCCCTTTACCTAAACTCATTACTTCAGAGTTATGTGCCTCTAGAAGCTTGCGTTCTGCAAGTCAACGTCGATTTATTGTGATTACAAAATCATTTTCACAGACTTTTAACACTTGCACTCTTTGTTTTCTAACACGAGCCTTCTCTATTATTTTTCTATTCTATCTACTTGTTTTCTTTTTGTTATGTATGTGTAAGGAATAACTGACGACGGGCCGTTGAATTATTAGAAAAATAATGCACACCGAGGTGGTGATGCGGCCACGACGCGAAGCGGAATAGCAGATTAATGCAGATAATAACTAAGTTATTCGAGACCGAGAAAGAGAGAGAGCATGTGTGAGTTTGTGCGTCTCTCAAAAGTGTTCGGTTAATGTCTCTAACGTTACTAATAATGAAACTTTAAGTTAATTTTCTTCACTAACAGCGTCGTTGTTACCTCGCTTGTGAGTAACTTACTGTTACTGATAAAATCGTCGGAGTAGCGGAGTTACAACATGAGCGCGTATGTTAACGTGTGTGCAAAGTGTATGTGCGTCTGTGAGAGAGAAATAGAGTATGTGCTTTCCGTGCATAAAACGTAATTTTGTGGCAAAAACATGGAAAATGATCTGTTGTTTTTATCATATTGCTTACTATATTGATTTGTTTGACCAGTGTCGTCGTGGATTTTGGATATTTTGCTGTTAAGACCTTTGAAATAACAGAAATCATTTGGCGGAGTGATATGGTCGTGTGATGCGGTCAGAGCTGCCTGGAACTACGTTCGCCGTGCATTTGCCTGAAAATAATTGCACACCTTTGAACGTTCGTCAGCCAATCAGATTCAAGCATTCAACGGCCGTGTAGTATAAATATATATATAAACCTTGCGATGTGTACTGCGTTAGGCTAACAGACAATTATAGCACTTGCATATCATTGCTCTTTTGTTGGTTTTGATTGCTTCTATTGTCATCATTTGGATAAAAGCGTCTGCTAAATGATTAAATGTAAATGTACGTTTTACTTGCATGTTTTGTCGGTCTCTTACAGCTCTATGGTCATCAGAGACTTGACCCTTCGCAGCGCTGCGAGTTTCGGCTCTTTCCACTTGATCCGGCTGCTGTATGACGAGTACATGTTCTATCTGGTGGAGCACCGCGTCGCACAGGCCACAGGAGAGACGCCCATCAGAGTTATGGGAGAGGTAAGGACTGTTTATGTAGCTCAGCCTGAGCTGTAAAGAGCCATGAAGTCAGTCTCTCTCTCTCTAATCGCCATTTCTTTGTGCTGCTCCATCTATCGCAGTTTCAGGACCTGAATACCATGTCACCTGCCAACATCGACAAAGGTAAGCTCAGACTGCAAGCTGAGACCTCAATACACCCAGAGTTACATAATTACAGTCCAGACTAACAAGCGCAGCCACTTTAGACCAGTAGGGGATTTTGTTGCTTTCCTTTGAGAGACAAGATTGCTGGATGAGCCATTACTCTACAAACACTGTACTGTTTGTGTTCCTCCATCATAAGGCAATTTTTGGTAGATCGTGATTCATCATTACACATTACGTTTTCCTTTTTGGCTGACGTCACGAATCCCTCTTAATTTGTTAAACTCATGTCATTCTGAGTAGGGATGCACGATATTATCGGACCAATATCGGCCGATAATGGCTTTAAATGTAAATATCGGCCCGATATGAAAAATTATGCCGATATGTCTTGCCGATAAGAGGAATACATTAACTCACTTGTGCTCAGGGTGTGCTAGCGATTAGATCACATCAGCAAATCATTCTTGAAGCACAGTTTTGCCTGAATGATGAATAGATTCACGGTTTTGGAATGCTGCATTTAAACTGATAAAGCAGGTACAGAATGACGTGTTTAGTGTGTGATCCTATGGTCCTAAAGCTCGTTCGGTAAAGAGTTTTAATTCTGTAGGGGGCGCTGTTGGCCTACTTCTAATAAAATGAAAGCAAAATACACAAATAATATTTGTGTTTCTGATTAAATAAAGCAGTAGTTGATGCCATAAAATCATGAGTATGTTTTGATTTAAAGGTCAGAAACTATAGCTTACATGAACTAAAAAAATAAATATAATCACAAACATGACACTTAAATTAAATAATTTTATATATACTGATTTATTCATTAATGTGTAATATGTTATATTTTTTAAGCAAATTATGAGCTCTATAAGATTTTCAGAGTTTTTACAACTCTTTTGCTTTAGACCATCTACTAATGTTAAATCTTAAAATAAAATGTTAAGGTTACCACTGCATCTTTCTGGAAAAAAAATAAAAATGCAAATCTTATTTTCAAATCTTCAATGTACTGTCATTATGAAAGAACTTTATTATTGTTTATTTAATTCTAACAAATAAGTTCTTGTTAAAAACTAACCAAAATGAAAAATAATTATATATCGGTATCTGTATCGGCTATCGGCCAAAATGAGTTTAAAATTATCGGCATATTGGATATCGGCAAAAATCCAATCTCGTGCATGCCTAATTCTGACTAATAGAGACCATGCTGGTGGTCCGTTGTAGAATAAGTTGTCCATTTTTATCTTTATAAATAAAATCAAGCTACATTGCCATACATTTTTCTTTTTGTTTAAAGGGATAGTTCACCCAAAAATGAAGATTAAGGCATCGTTTACTCACCCTTTTGCTGTTTAATACAGTATGCCTTTCTGTCATTTCGGACAACAAAAGAGATTTTATTTTTTTTAAATGTCCTGTGCAAGCTATTTAAGGGTGTATTCACACCAGGAAAGTCTGCTAGTTCACTTGCGTTGGTCCGGACCAAATACAATGCTGATTTTTTATTTTTTATTTTTGGTGTGGTTCACTTTCACACTGCCCTTTTTGCAAGTGAACCAGAAATTGTAACCAAAACCACATTTATGCTAAGGTCATCCATTCAGAGTTCGGACCGAGTCCACCTCTTCAGCTGGCGAGTGCGATTGCTGTGTTCACACCTGCCCAAAAGATCCACACCAAGGGGGAAACGAACTTGAATTCACCCTAAAAAAGACGCTATAGTATCACAGAATGGTCCCCACAGAATCCAGAGTATTCTGCAGGTATACGATGAAAAGACAAACTGAAATGTAATGTTATTTAATGAATGGTCTCAGCCTCGGGACTGTTGGCTGAACGTCTGGTGCGTGTAGCACACAAAATTGGAAACACTTCAGGAGTTTCGAAGTTGTCGTCGGATGCTGTGGCCATCTAGTGGTCATAAAAATGAATAACACCTTCCAAAGCGCTGAGTTCCATTACAGCTGCTAGTTTCACATCTGGTCCTACAAATGATTTTTTTGTTTTATTTTATATAAATAATGGTCATTGTCAAAGTCATTCATTTGTGTCGGTGTACTACCACTAAAATAAGTCAAATAAATCAAACATAAATTAAATCTGTGATCTGTCTGTTTTAACTCTGCAGTCCTTCGTGGGCAAAGTTCATTTGAGCTTAATGTATAAATTACGATTTAAAAAGCAATGCTAACGCATTATAATGTAATATAATGAAACTTTCACTGCAAAAAATTATTCTCTTACTCTTGTGTTCTAGTATAAATATCTAAACATTCTTGAATCAAGATGCATTTACTGTACAAGTGAAATAACTTAAGATATTATATCTTGTTTTGTGTAAAAAAAAAATATATAAAAAATTATTATTCTTTTATGCCAAAAATCATTAGGATGTTAAGTAAAGATCATGTTCCATGAAGATATTTAGTAAATGTCCTACCGTAAATATATTAAAACTTAATGTTTGATTAGTAATATGCATTGCTAAGAACTTCATTTGAACAACTTTAAAGATGATTTTCTCAATATTTAGATGTTTTTGCACCCTCAGATTCCAGATTTTCAAATAGTTGTATCTCAGCCAAATATTGTCCTATTTATTTATTCAGCTTTCAGATGATGCATAAATCTCCATTTCAGAAAATGTACTCTTGTGACTGGTTTTGTGCTGCAGGGTCAAATGTCTTAAAGTCATTTCACTTGTACAGTAAATGCATCTTGATTCAAGAATGTTTAGATATTTATACTAGAAAACAAGACAGAAATACTAAGTAAGAAAATCATTTTTTGCAGTGAATTCAAATTGCATTACTGAAGTGAAATGGGTTGTGAATGACATTCTTCTTTCTGGTGTGTGCTAGACGAGGTGAGCGAGATGGACAGTGATTTGGACGAGGAGATGGAGGAGTCCGACGAGCCTCTAACCAAGCGGGAGAAAGCGGAGCCGGAGGTCATCCAGGTGCTGCAGGTGGGAGCGATGGAGGACGGCAGCAGCGCGGTGGTGAGCGTGGTTCAACCCAGCATGCTCAGCGCTCTGCCCTCGACCGCCGGCAGTCACACCGAGCACATCCTCAGCTCCAGCGGAACCAGCACCATCCGCCACTGCGGCAGCATGGGAAACACATACGCCTCGGTCTGAAAGCCCGTCCGTTTCTGTGCTCTCAGTGCCATCCGTCTCCAAAACATCCAGTCTTATCCTTAGAGAAAACGGAAGAGACTCGCATCCGCAGAGCTCCAGTAAATCAACTTTAGGATGTGATGAGATGCTGATTGTAAAGTTTAAAGCCCTAATGTTCCCAGGTGAAAAACGGTGCACTTCCATAATCTACTGAAAGTGCTCTAATTCTGTACTTAATATACTAAAAATGACTCTTCAGTACTTCTTAAGATCATCTAAGTACTATTTTGGGACACCACGAATATAAACTAAAATGCATTTTTAAAATACACTGCAAAAAATGATTTTGTTACTTAGTCTTGTTTTCTAGTATAAATATCTAAACACTCTTGAATCAACTGTACAAGTGAAATGATTAAAGATATTAAGTCTTGTTTTCTAAAAAACAAATTATCAAACTTTTTTGTTTTTCCGTAAAAAACAAAATATCTGCCAATGGGGTAAGAAAAGTAATCTTAATTCAAAGGATAAACAAGATTATTTTTCTTGCTGCATTGGCAGATATTTTGTGCTTGTTTTAAGGAAAAACTAAAAAAATTGTGAATTATTATTTTTTTTTTGTTGCAGAAAACAAGACATAATATCTTAAGTCATTTCACTTGTACAGTAAATTCATCTTGATTCAAGAATGTTTAGATATTTATACTAGAAAACAAGACAGAAATACTGAGTAACAAAATCATTTTTTGCAGCGTACTATCTCTGTATTTAAAAAATGTATTTAGCTACCACTTGTAGTACACTTTCATACACTAGCACACTCAAGTGTACTACAAGCGGTGACTAAATACATTTTTTAAATACAGAAACAGTAGTTCACATTCATGGTGTCCTAAAATAGCACAGTTGAGTACACTTAGGTGATCTTAAGTTTAAGTACTAAAGAATCATTTTTAGTATATTAAGAACAAAATTAGTGCGTGAAAATAGTGCACTTTATGGAAGTGTACTTCTTTTTTCACCTGGGTTAAAAGAAAACATTTGTGGCTGACCCAGAGCTCAAATCCAAGCCACTAGTTACGTATCATTTGCCTAGTCGATATTGATGACGTCTCTGTTACTGTACTGGTCATTGTTTACAGTTTTGTTTAGAACATGTGATTGGCTCTTTGGTTAAGAAGTGGAAAGTCTCGCTGTGTAACTGTGCTGCTATAATCGAAGCAGGCTAGACAACTTGTCCGAGTGTTTCCAATTGCCTTCTGTTTGCAGATTTAGTCGTTTGGTAGCTTGAAAATGAGTTTGTTTGTTTTTGGTCATTGTACATATATGCTGCATGTGTGAACTGCATTGTGGGTCTTTTCTTTTTACTAATTGGACCAAAAACACAAGTGTGAGACACCAGGCTGTCCCGGGCCATTTCGAAGCTTTGTTGCAGAACAGAGTGAATGTCAGGGATTTTATGTACCTCGGGTTCATCTTAGTGCCTTAACCCAAACAACAGCTTTTCATTTGTTCTGAAGCGGTGAAGCGACACCGAGGAGGCCGCTCGTGTCTGTACGGAGAACCACACCGCTAGAGAATATTCATAGTATATCCGCGGTTTGCTCTAACACACAGTAACGCTCCCTAGTCGCCTCAGTCGTCAGGTGAAGCGATGTGTGTGTGAAAGCGTGGATTTGGCCGAGGTGTGTATCTCGTCGCTCTACCTCACTTAAACACAAATCCTGACGGGATCGCGTCTCTTATTTGCTGACCCGTATGTTGTCATTTTACTTTCATTTGAGTTCACATCAGCTGCCCTCCTCAACACAGTTCGTGGACCAAACGCTGATAAATATTAGTATAGATAAAGAGTTTATAAGTTGGGTCTCGTTCACAAACAAGCGGATTTCAGTCTCAAAACATTGACGTAAATTGTACTACTAAATATTTTGATAAATGCATGTTATTTTTTTGTGTGCTTGTAAACGATTAATCGCATCCAAAATAAGGTTTTGTTTACATAATATATGTGTGTGTGCTGTGTATATTTATTATGTATATGTGTATATATAAGTACACACAAATACATGTGTATAATTCTATTCATATAATTTACAATATATTATATATTTATTATGTAAACATAATATTTTTCTTAAATATATACATGTGTATTCATTTATATATATATATATATGAAGAGTTAATTTGCAGATAACTG
>NW_015505873.1:459022-486312 GCF_001515645.1 Sinocyclocheilus grahami
TATGTGTATTCATTTATATATATATATATATATGAAGAGTTTATTTGCAGATAACTGTTTTTAACAATTTTCAAAAACCATGTTTTTTCATTGTGTATTCCAATTAATCTCAATCAAACTGCTGGTGGTTTATTTTGATATAAAGTAAAAACGTAAAAAAAAATACAGCTAACTAACACAATCTGTTATCTGTTTTTGCAAATAAACTAAACACGTGTGTGTGTGTGTGTGTGTATATATATATACACTGTACACACACACATATATTATGTAAACAAAAACTTATTTTGGAAGCGATTAATCATTTGATAGCACTATTTGTTTTGTTTTTTTAGACGATGGCGTTTCATTTAGTAATAGATCTAGGTTGTTGTTGTTGTTGTTTGTTTGCGGTTTAATTACTGTGAAATGTTACCCTGATGGACAGGAGATCACGGCATCGTTAGTGAAGTTAAGGATGAAGTCGGCTGTTTGCTTTCAGGAGGTACAACTACCTTACAGATAACTTTTATTCTGGACCGGTCGTAAATTGCTGTACTGTTGTGGAAAACACTGGACAATTGTAGTTGGAAACTGGAAACGGCGTTATTTTCAGTGAGCGACTGTGTGCGCAGAAGCCGCTTCATGTTGTTTTATGCATCTTTTTTTTTTAATGGAAATGTATTTTGAATCTTAGTTTCAATGAACGTTTAAAGTAAAAACCATCGTGATCGTTGCAGCTCAATTGAAGAGATTCCGTCAGACGCGTGCGTCCCGAGTTTCTGATAATCGTGATGTTGGTTTATATTTACGTGTGCAATCTGTGAAAGTCAATTTTTTTTTGTGTTACGACCAGTTACTAAAGATTTTATTTTAAGTGCCATTTGACTGTTTACGTAGTGAGTCGTGGCCTGCTGTAGCGTTCAAATGCAAGCACAAGCATCGTGGTACTCTGAGAAAACTCAGAACTCAAGTCCTAGATGTAAATATTGAGATAAAATGGAAGGATATTTATTTACAGTCCCTTACTTTAAAGCAGTTTAATGACAGATATGTTTGAACGTGTAAATTGTGATATTTCCCCCCCCCGCGCTCTCTCTTTATGGTTTTGGATGATGTACCTTACATATACAGTACACATGTATTTTTTTTCTTTTTTGTGTGTTGTTCCAATTTACCTCTTAGTAAATTATATCCTTTGAAAATTGGTAAAAGCTTACTAATATGTGTAGAGTGATTTGTATTGTGTATTTTACATGAAGGATAACAAAACCGGGGAGCTTTTATATTTATAAAATGATATATTAACATTTAGTGTGTCGATACGAGGGGAAATATAGGAATTATCCAAGACACATGTAGTTTGTTTTTTCTGAATATTTCAGACTTGAGCTCAGGCTAGCTTATTAGTGTCGTTTTCTTAATTTTGTGGCTCGTCTTTCAATTAATAAACCTTTTCTTGTTGAAACGAGGCCTTGTTGTGTTGGCTGTCGCAACAATGAGTCACCCTCACGGCGCTCCAAACCTGAACGCTGTTGTTTTGTCTGTGGAGCGTAGATGATGAAGAATCGGGAGAAACACTAGCACTTTTTTTCATACAGTGACAAAGTAAAATGCAACATAAATGCATGCTGTTATTCTGCTGGTAAGTTCTGTAATTGTATTTACATCAGGTTGAAAAATGACCCCTGCAGAAAATTCTTTAATTTAATGATAAATATTTTTTTTAAATACCGAGCGGTGTTGTAAATTCTAAAGAAAAGAAAAGTAAACTCTTCATTTGTTGGCTTGACTCTGAAGCGCTGAAGGGGTTTTGTTTAAACATTCCTGCAATTATGCAAACTGCTCACTTTTAGACGAATCGTTTTTTTTGCATTTTTGCTGCTTGCTCAAATTGCTTAAATTTAAATGAGCGAATGCAAAACAATTGTTGAACGTTTTGTCACACGTTGTGTGTGTGTGCAAATAGAAATCGGGACGCATGCTTTGAATGGGACTTTTCTAAGAACATTCGAAATTATGTTTTTGAGCAAGATGCATTAAAGAGGAGGTTTGTTCATGTTCTTTTAGTGTTGGATTTAGAAGAGCAAACGAGTTATATCTGGGTTTTGGTGATTAGAGCCTGAAAGCTATTGCTTTACTCAAAAAGCAATACTTATAATGTTCTTTAATTTAATTGATATATTCGGTTTACATGGAGAATTGTTGACATAACTTAAGGGTGTCTAATTGGTCAAATACAGTTCAAAATACTCAAAAGTCGAATGCAATTTTTTGTTGATAAAACCAAGACAATATTAATATTATTAAATGATATATATGCATACAAACACACACAACTTTTTAAATTCAAAATACTCCAAACGCAAACAGTTGCTTCAATATTTTGTGTAAAAACCAGGACAATATTTTTTACAGTAATTCATATATTCGAAGATTTATGATTTATATATATATATAAAATTTTGACAGCATCAATATATATAATCTATGTAATTGATGAGTGTCAAGTTTCATAAGTTATGTCAAAATTAAAGCTCTTAAAGTTATAGCAGCTGAAATAAACATAACCAGCTGCTGTTATGTCTGTTAATCAAAGGAGAAATCAATAACTTTTATAGCTTTAAGGATTCATCTATTTAATTTAGAATTTAATAACTTTAATTTCTGTATATTTCTATGCATTTCTATATGAAGAGTACAGGTAGCTAAATATGACATTTATTATAATACGTTTATGTGAAGATTGTTTTGTTCACTTATATTAGAAGTTATTTTTTAAAGTCTAATAAATGTTAGAATTGATAGCTCTACACTGTAATGTTGATTGGCTAGTCAATGGTTAAATATTAGGGTGAAAAACTATTTTATAGAGAACAATTTCTCAGTGATACTGGCCTTCAGTCATGCAAAAAAAAGATGCCATTAAATAGTATATTTAAAAACTTTAATGTTAGGTGGGATTAATCGCAATGAAGAGATCAAATGTGGAAACGTGAAGAGTACAGGTAGCTAAATATGACATTTATTATAATACGTTTATGTGAAGATTGTTTTGTTCACTTATATTAGAAGTTATTTTTTAAAGTCTAATAAATGTTAGAATTGATAGCTCTACACTGTAATGTTGATTGGCTAGTCAATGGTTAAATATTAGGGTGAAAAACTATTTTATAGAGAACAATTTCTCAGTGATACTGGCCTTCAGTCATGCAAAAAAAGATGCCATTAAATAGTATATTTAAAAACTTTAATGTTAGGTGGGATTAATCGCAATGAAGAGATCAAATGTGGAAACTATTTGTTTTTATTTACCCGAGAGGATAAATTCTATGACGAAAATGTTGCCGAGCTCATTTTTCAATGCCTATTTTTTGGGGGGCGTGTCTTTGTTTCACCACAGATTCATCCGTGACGTTTGTTTTAAGGTTAATTAAGGTTTCCTAAAATTAATCAGGAGGAAGCACATTAGTTCCGAATAGCAAACTGTACCGTTTCGCGACGCAACTATAAGTAATAAAAAAAATTTAAAAAAAGACAACTTTAACCCGAATTGACCAGTTCCATAAGATAAAAATACGAATATAGCAGCCAATATAATATATAGTCTCTTCAGATCTATTTAAACGTTTTCGTCAAGAGGTACATCACCGTTTAATATCAGTTGACTTTGTGTTTTTACCCGTTCAAATGCAAGCACAAGCATCGTGGTACTCTGAGAAAACTCAGAACTCAAGTCCTAGATGTAAATATTGAGATAAAATGGAAGGATATTTATTTACAGTCCCTTACTTTAAAGCAGTTTAATGACAGATATGTTTGAACGTGTAAATTGTGATATTTCCCCCCCCCGCGCTCTCTCTTTATGGTTTTGGATGATGTACCTTACATATACAGTACACATGTATTTTTTTTCTTTTTTGTGTGTTGTTCCAATTTACCTCTTAGTAAATTATATCCTTTGAAAATTGGTAAAAGCTTACTAATATGTGTAGAGTGATTTGTATTGTGTATTTTACATGAAGGATAACAAAACCGGGGAGCTTTTATATTTATAAAATGATATATTAACATTTAGTGTGTCGATACGAGGGGAAATATAGGAATTATCCAAGACACATGTAGTTTGTTTTTTCTGAATATTTCAGACTTGAGCTCAGGCTAGCTTATTAGTGTCGTTTTCTTAATTTTGTGGCTCGTCTTTCAATTAATAAACCTTTTCTTGTTGAAACGAGGCCTTGTTGTGTTGGCTGTCGCAACAATGAGTCACCCTCACGGCGCTCCAAACCTGAACGCTGTTGTTTTGTCTGTGGAGCGTAGATGATGAAGAATCGGGAGAAACACTAGCACTTTTTTTCATACAGTGACAAAGTAAAATGCAACATAAATGCATGCTGTTATTCTGCTGGTAAGTTCTGTAATTGTATTTACATCAGGTTGAAAAATGACCCCTGCAGAAAATTCTTTAATTTAATGATAAATATTTTTTTTAAATACCGAGCGGTGTTGTAAATTCTAAAGAAAAGAAAAGTAAACTCTTCATTTGTTGGCTTGACTCTGAAGCGCTGAAGGGGTTTTGTTTAAACATTCCTGCAATTATGCAAACTGCTCACTTTTAGACGAATCGTTTTTTTTGCATTTTTGCTGCTTGCTCAAATTGCTTAAATTTAAATGAGCGAATGCAAAACAATTGTTGAACGTTTTGTCACACGTTGTGTGTGTGTGCAAATAGAAATCGGGACGCATGCTTTGAATGGGACTTTTCTAAGAACATTCGAAATTATGTTTTTGAGCAAGATGCATTAAAGAGGAGGTTTGTTCATGTTCTTTTAGTGTTGGATTTAGAAGAGCAAACGAGTTATATCTGGGTTTTGGTGATTAGAGCCTGAAAGCTATTGCTTTACTCAAAAAGCAATACTTATAATGTTCTTTAATTTAATTGATATATTCGGTTTACATGGAGAATTGTTGACATAACTTAAGGGTGTCTAATTGGTCAAATACAGTTCAAAATACTCAAAAGTCGAATGCAATTTTTTGTTGATAAAACCAAGACAATATTAATATTATTAAATGATATATATGCATACAAACACACACAACTTTTTAAATTCAAAATACTCCAAACGCAAACAGTTGCTTCAATATTTTGTGTAAAAACCAGGACAATATTTTTTACAGTAATTCATATATTCGAAGATTTATGATTTATATATATATATATAAAATTTTGACAGCATCAATATATATAATCTATGTAATTGATGAGTGTCAAGTTTCATAAGTTGTCAAAATTAAAGCTCTTAAAGTTATAGCAGCTGAAATAAACTAATAACCAGCTGCTGTTATGTCTGTTAATCAAAGGAGAAATCAATAACTTTTATAGCTTTAAGGATTCATCTATTTAATTTAGAATTTAATAACTTTAATTTCTGTATATTTCTATGCATTTCTATATGAAGAGTACAGGTAGCTAAATATGACATTTATTATAATACGTTTATGTGAAGATTGTTTTGTTCACTTATATTAGAAGTTATTTTTTAAAGTCTAATAAATGTTAGAATTGATAGCTCTACACTGTAATGTTGATTGGCTAGTCAATGGTTAAATATTAGGGTGAAAAACTATTTTATAGAGAACAATTTCTCAGTGATACTGGCCTTCAGTCATGCAAAAAAAAGATGCCATTAAATAGTATATTTAAAAACTTTAATGTTAGGTGGGATTAATCGCAATGAAGAGATCAAATGTGGAAACGATTTGTTTTTATTTACCCGAGAGGATAAATTCTATGACGAAAATGTTGCCGAGCTCATTTTTCAATGCCTATTTTTTGGGGGGCGTGTCTTTGTTTCACCACAGATTCATCCGTGACGTTTGTTTTAAGGTTAATTAAGGTTTCCTAAAATTAATCAGGAGGAAGCACATTAGTTCCGAATAGCAAACTGTACCGTTTCGCGACGCAACTATAAGTAATAAAAAAATTTTAAAAAAAGACAACTTTAACCCGAATTGACCAGTTCCATAAGATAAAAATACGAATATAGCAGCCAATATAATATATAGTCTCTTCAGATCTATTTAAACGTTTTCGTCAAGAGGTACATCACCGTTTAATATCAGTTGACTTTGTGTTTTTACCTTAATTAATAAAAGAGGCCTCCATGTTTGTAGTTCAGCATTTCTTAATGAGCGACAACCTGTTGAAATAGGCCACGCCCACTACATGAATATTAATTTGGAGACGTACATCACAAACCATCATAATGTTAATGCTAATTGTATGCATATTAGTCAACATGGAGAAACGAACAGGATCGTATCATTACAAAACATCTTTACACATAAATGCATATGTAATAATGTAAGATGAAGATTTAATGAGCGTTTCATTACACATACAGTGACGGATTTTTAAAAACATGAACTAAGTCTGTGTTATCTCAAACTCTAACATTATCCAAAGAATGTCTAAACCTATGCATGTAATCAAAATCTATGAAATTTTATTTTTAGTGAATATTTTCTTAGTTTATGTTCACTGATGTTATGGTCATCAGTGCATATTATTACAAATTAAACATAAGTGCTGTTTAATTACACAACAATGTCAATGTAATGCTCTGAAACTGGTTAATGTTAACCAGCAGCCTGATAAGTATTTCTTTTTCTAACACTTTTCAGGATCAAATCAATTCCTGACGGATTAAATCTAGACTAAACATATCCTGTTTTACTTGCAAATGGGTTGCAATATTTATGATTATTTTTTATTTATGATATTGAAAGCACAAGTGCAAACACATTTCTGTGAAGATGACTAAATATGAAATACACAAGACTTCAAAATCAACTTCATATTATACTGTATTTGATAAACTGCTAATAATATGAGCTATTTGAGGAAATGCTCCCACAAGCGCGCTCTTCTCATTCAGAACTTTCCTATTTCTTCTCAAACAGAATATAAACTCAGGCTTAACAGAAGTATTGATCTGTCGTCTAAACTCACTCCCAGACATGCAAGGCTGACATGATTGTCTAAAAGAGTAAGCTCAAGCGCTGAATAACACTGACTTCTTATTTCCCGTAAGGTTCATTTCATATGGCTTTCAACGTTCACATCAAAACACACCGTTCCGGTTCATCTCATATCCATACATGACCATCATTAATAACTGATATACTCGGGCATCAGAGGGGACATGATGTGTGCTCTAAAAACAGAGATTAATGGTATAAAAGTATGAATTCCTCAGTTTCCTGTAAAAGGATCTTTAGACACAGATCAAACGCAGCCCTTGTGACCTTTGACCAGTCAATCAGCTGCGAAACCGCATTAAAGGAACAGTTCACCTGAAAATGAAAATTTCCTCAGTCTATCCGAGATGTGGATGAGTTTGTGTCTTCATCAGATCTGGAGAAATGCAGCATTGCATCAGTGTCTCACTGCAAGTGAATGGGTGCCGTCAGAATGAGAGCTGATAAAAACATCACAATAATCCACAGCACTCCAGTCCATCAGTGAACATCTGGAGAAGACCAAAGCTGAAACACATCCAGCATTAAGATGCTTTTAACTAAAATACATTGAGTTCATAATCCATAATAACTCTTCCTCCAGTGAGTCAGTGTTCTGGTGTGAATCAGGAGAGAAATCTGCACAGATCAAGCAGCGTTTAAACAGCTCTAAACTTAACAGATTTTGTCTTCTCCAGATGTTAACTGATGGACTGGAGTGCTGTGGATTATTGTGATGTTTTTATCAGCTGTTTGGACTCTCATTCTGACGGCACCCATTGCTGAGACACTGATGCAGTGCTACATTTCTCCAAACCTGACGAAGAAACAAACTCATCCTAATCTGAGGGGGTGTACATTTTCAGCTAGTTTTCATTTTTGGGCAAACCATTCAGTTAAACCACACACGTCCTCGCACTGAGGCCAATTTGTTTTTCTGTAAAAGAGCTGCAGAACATTTTTATTCACAGGCTGCAAAGAAGAGAAACTGAAAGATGGAAAGAAAAATAAACATGCATACAGTGCTAGAACAAGTACACGGCCGAAAGAAAAGAAAAGGCATTCAGAACAAAGCCGGCTGTTAATGCTCGTGCGTGTACGAGTTTGGATGAACCGTTAATACGTCTTGCTATGATTATGTCAGCAGGACGCAGTGAGAAACTTGCAAAAAAAATAATTAAAGTCAAGCCAATTAGTGAGAAGCTCGAAAGAAAACGCATGTCTTCTGTACATGCAACACCTGCTAATACGACTGCGAGTCCAAACCACTTTAACCCAAACACTGCAACTCAAGAGAAAGGAAACGCCACATGATTTCCATCATACTTCCAGACCACAAACGTCTGGCCTGAGAGACTGGTTTGCATTAAGAGATGATGATCAAAACAAAACAAAAATAAGACCAGTCTGACTGAAAATGGCATCATTTAGACATAATGGCAGACTCTAGTGGCTAGTGAAGCAACAGCATGAAGCAAATGTCTGGGAACATATTCATTTAAACAGCTTTTGAAGAAAGCTGAAACACATCCAGCATTAAGATGCTTTTAACTAAAATACATTGAGTTCATAATCCATAATAACTCTTCCTCCAGTGAGTCAGTGTTCTGGTGTGAATCAGGAGAGAAATCTGCACAGATCAAGCAGCGTTTAAACAGCTCTAAACATAACAGCTTTTGTCTTCTCCAGATGTTAACTGATGGACTGGAGTGGTGAGGATTATTGTGATGTTTTTATCAGCTGTTTGGACTCTCATTCTGACGGCACCCATTCACTGCAGAGCATCCATTGCTGAGACACTGATGCAGTGCTACATTTCTCCAAACCTGACGAAGAAAAACTCATCCTCATCTGAGGGGGTGTACATTTTCAGCTAGTTTTCATTTTTGGGCAAACCATTCAGTTAAACCACACACGTCCTCGCACTGAGGCCAATTTGTTTTTCTGTAAAAGAGCTGCAGAACATTTTTATTCACAGGCTGCAAAGAAGAGAAACTGAAAGATGGAAAGAAAAATAAACATGCATACAGTGCTAGAACAAGTACACGGCCGAAAGAAAAGAAAAGGCATTCAGAACAAAGCCGGCTGTTAATGCTCGTGCGTGTACGAGTTTGGATGAACCGTTAATACGTCTTGCTATGATTATGTCAGCAGGACGCAGTGAGAAACTTGCAAAAAAAATAATTAAAGTCAAGCCAATTAGTGAGAAGCTCGAAAGAAAACGCATGTCTTCTGTACATGCAACACCTGCTAATACGACTGCGAGTCCAAACCACTTTAACCCAAACACTGCAACTCAAGAGAAAGGAAACGCCACATGATTTCCATCATACTTCCAGACCACAAACGTCTGGCCTGAGAGACTGGTTTGCATTAAGAGATGATGATCAAAACAAAACAAAAATAAGACCAGTCTGACTGAAAATGGCATCATTTAGACATAATGGCAGACTCTAGTGGCTAGTGAAGCAACAGCATGAAGCAAATGTCTGGGAACATATTCATTTAAACAGCTTTTGAAGACTCAACCGAATCCCAGCATGCACCTCTGCAGAGCTGGCAAACGCGCATCATCTTCATGCAAAACACTTTTGCATATAGATATATAACACTGGGTCCTGTGCACTACAAGGTCTGAATGTTACAAGAACAAATGCAACACAGGCAAAAACTAATGAAGTAAATGCAGCCGTGTAGATCTGTGTGGCGTTGACTCTGCATCGTTCGCACAGTTTGGCGGTACTGGGTTTGTCGGAGGCTGATCTCAGTCCAGCGGCGTGGGGTCGGCGATGGGCATGGTGTGCAGGACCTCGTCCAGCAGCTGCAGCGCGCGGTGCAGGTGGATCTCGATCCAGCAGGGCGTCTCTTTGATGCTCTGTCGGGGGTAATCGGGACCCCAGCCCTTGACGAAGCTCATGCGCAGGATGCAGAGCCGGCGGAGGTCGTCCACACCGATGCCAGCGGCCGCAGACAAACCTACATGAGCGATTGATACTTCGGTAAATCTATGATAACATGTGACCACTAGGGCTGTCAAAAGAAAATTAGAATTTCAAATATTCGTCAAATTTAAAATAAAAATCCACATTCGAATGCAAAAATGTTGCATTTGAATGTTAGGTGTGCGTCAGACAGCTTTATCAGCGGCGCACCAGATGCGATGACGATGTAAGTGTCGTTGCATTTGAATGTTTTTGTTAGCTTATCCAGTTGAAGGCACTAGATGCGGCGCTGCTGCGTTGTTCATTCAAAATATTGCGGAAAATGAGAACATTAATGCGGAGATGATGCTGTTTACATCCAAACTGAAACAAGCCGTTCACACAGAACACATATTTCACGCATTTTCTAGAGGGACATCTATCACCGCTGCACTCGCGTCTCGCACAAGAGAGCCGCATGTTTAGAAAGTCATGTAAAATGAACGCAAGTTTAACTTTTAAAAAACATGTCTCGAGACTTTATGACGGTTTTCCCCATCCCACTGCATCTCATGTTTTTAAATAAAGAAAGCACTCTTTGTGATTGGTTTTCGGTCCTTTGTATTAAAACTATACATACATGATGCTGTTTTGCTTCTAATTGTTTAAGCAAATTAATTACATATGGTTTATAAACATTAATTTAAACATTATGCACTTTTTTCCCAAAGATAGTCGTGTTATTTTATTGCTTTGAAGAAACGTGCATTAGTAATATTTTGCTCGATGCGCCCTCTTGTGGCTTCAGGAGAGAAGCCAAAATATTTTTCCCCACTAACCGAAATTATGCCTATTATATTCGAATATATTTAAGTACAAAATTCAAATTTAGTTTTTCAACTACTTTGACAGACCTAGTGACCACATGATGCACTTTACACCAAAACAGATTCAGAACTATGGAAGCTTGTTTCGGCCACGCAATAAAATGTTTAAAAAGTAAATGTGACTTTTTAACTGCACTATTCTTAATTTTGTTCCTTACAATTCTGAGTTTCTCACACAATTCTGACTTTTTTTTTCTACAATCCTGAGAGAAAAAGTCAGAATTGTATGATGTAAACTCAGAATTCTAAGAATAAAGTAAAAATTGCAGGATGTAAAATTTTATAAAACAATTCTCAGGAAAAAAGTCATAATTGAGAGATAAATTCACAGTTAAACAAACGAGATTTGTGAGAGAAAAAGTTGCAGGTAACTTTTTTTATATTCTGTGTCAGAAAAAATAAAAAAAATATTTATAATTATATATAAAAATTAAATTGCAAGATAGAAACTCATTAAATCAAAGAAAAAACATTGCAATATGTAAACTAAGAATTCTGGGAAAAAATTTTATATATAAAAATCAGAATCGCCAGGGGAAAAAAGTAAAAATTGCAAGATGTAAGCTCAGAATTCAGAGGGGAAAAAAGAAAAATCGGGAGAGAAAAACATAGAATTCAGAAAAAAAAGACAGTGAAAATATCGAGATATAAACTCAGAATTCTGAAAAACAGCTCAATTTCAAAAGCATAACTTGCAATTGCTAAATATAAACGTGCAATTCTGAGGAAAAACATGATATAAACTTGCGACTGCAAAAAAAAAAGAAAAGAATTTAATTCGAAGTCACAGCTACCTTTATTTTTTTGTTTTCCGTGGTAGAAACAAGCTTCCATACATAATGCTACCTCAGCAGAAATCATCCTGTGAAAAATTCTGATTATTACAATAGAACTACACTTGTCTAGGTAGCAACTTTGTTTTGAAACAACACCAATGTCTATGCTATTAAATGTCTATGTCTGTTCTATTCAAATCTGCGATTTAAGCAACTATACAGTTCAAATACGTTTTTGCACAATTCATATGAACTATTAAGGCGACAGGTTTGCAGGTATGAGACTCAGATGTCTGGCGTGTAAGCGGTAGGAGCACTTACTGATAGCAGGAGCGATTCCTCCCACGGATCCGGGGCCGGGGATGTTTCCGGCCACCGCTGCTGCTTGAGCGGCCGCCGCTGCTTGTGCTGTCGCCGCCTGCTGCTGCATCTGTCTGTGGCACTGACGCAGATCAAACACCTGCAGGACAGAGCAGGAGCTGCGGCTTCAACTTCAGATGCGCAATGTCAAGTGTGTTCGTGTTAGTATATACACATATATAACCTTTTCACAAACTGATACACAAGTTAAAGAAACTACTACATCTCTATAATGTAATGGCTTAAAAAAGCTTAGCTTACTGATCTTGGATCCACAAGTAAAAAACATAATTTTTGAGTTTAAAGAACTTGTTAAGATTGAGGAAGGCACAGACCCTTTTTAACGGATAATCTGATACCAGTGTCAGTACTGTTAACTAAATCCGAAACTAAAAAAAACATTCAAAATTAGTTACTTGAAATAAAATATATTATTTCAGTTCGTTTATTTTAAAAATGTCTGAATTTAATTTTGTTCAACTTGATGTACTAAAGACACTAAAATTAACATTATTAAAAGCTATATACATATATTTACAAATATAAAGAATAAAAGTAATAAAAAACATCAAAATAATAAAAATTACAAAAACAGACAAAATTACTAGAACTTAAACTTAAATTAAAAAAAAATATATACAGTATATGGCAACCCGCTTCAGGACTTCAGAGAAAGTTTAATTTATGGAAAGACATTTAGTATACTTGATACAATTATATTAATATTATAATTATTCAAGGCATTAATGTTTGCCTACAAACCCAGCACTGGCTCTGCACCCCTTTACCTAAATTCATTGCTTCAGACTTATGTGCCTATAGAAGCTTGCGTTCTGCAAGTGAACGGCGCTTTATTCAGTATATGGCAACCCGCTTCAGGACTTCAGAGAAAGTTTAATTTATGGAAAGACATTTAGTATACTTGATACAATTATATTAATATTATAATTATTCAAGGCATTAATGTTTGCCTACAAACCCAGCACTGGCTCTGCACCCCTTTACCTAAATTCATTGCTTCAGAGTTATGTGCCTCTAGAAGCTTGTGTTCTGCAAGTGAGCGGCGCTTTATCGTTTCATCTCAAAGAGACACAAAATCACTTTCACAGACTTTTACATTAACTGTTCCCTCCTGGTGGAATGACCTGCCCAACTCAATCCCAGCAGCTGAGTCCTTACCCATCTTCAAGAAACGACTAAAAACACATCTCTTCCACCTTTATTTGCCCCTCTAACTCTAACCCCCTCTATTCTAATTCTATTTGATCTATTTTTTTTTTTTAAACACTTGACCCTCTATCACTTGCACTCTCTATTCTTTTTCTAACTACTTGTTTTTCTTAAAAAAAAAAAAAAAAAAACTAACACTAGCCTTCTATATTCTTTTTCTATTCTATCTACTTGTTTTCTTTGTATGTGACACACACACACACATACATGACATATGTGTCCCTGGAGCACAAAAGCAGTCTTAAGTTGCTGGGGTATATTTTTATTCATCCTCGCACAAAATTGGACATAGCCTCAGACGTGCTGATGAAAACTTTGGACAAACTAGACGCCAAATCTCCAGACTCTCCCAAGTTTATTCTAGGTGATTTTAATCAGTGCTATTTGGACAATGTTTTAAAAGGATGCCATCAGTATGTCTCATGTGCAACTGGACTGACACAAGCATCAGAGAGCTGCAAAGTTGCTTTGAGCTTACGAACTGGGACTTGTTTTTAAGTGATAATTTAGACTTGAATGATCAGGTTCTTGTAGTATCCAGTTACATTAATTTTTGTGTTGAGTCGATTATACCTACTAAAAGTCTTACTGTGTTTCCAAACAACAAACCGTGGGTCACCAAAGAGCTAAAAAATATTCTTAATATGAAGAAAAGAGTATTCTTATCAGGGTCCAATAAGGAGAAAAAAATGATCAATAAGGAGGTTGGTTCTGGTCGTCTCACACGTCTTCCATTTAAGGATTATGGAGGCCACTGTGCTCTTAGGAACCTTAAGTGCAGCAGAAATTTTTTTTGTAACCTTGGCCAGATCTGTGCCTTGCCACAATTCTGTGTCTGAGCTCTTCAGGCGGTTCCTTTGACCTCATGATTCTCATTTGTTCTGACATGCACTGTGAGCTGTAAGGTCTTATATAGACAGGTGTGTGGCTTTGCTAATCAAGTCCAATCAGTATAATCAAACACAGCTGGACTCGAATGAAGGTGTAGAACCATCTCAAGGCTGATCAGAAGAAATGGACAGCCCCTGAGTTAAATATATGAGTGTCACAGCAAAGGGTCTGAATACTTAGGACCATGTGATATTTCAGTTTTTCTTTTTTAATAAATCTGCAAAAATGTCAACAATTCTGTGTTTTTCTGTCAATATGGGGTGCTGTGTGTACATTAATGAGGAAAAAAGCTTAACTTGAATGATTTTAGCAAATGGCTGCAATATTGTTAAGAGTGAAAATTTTAAGGGGGTCTGAATACTTTCCGTACCCACTGTATATATATATATATACACACACACACACACATACATGACATATGTGTCCCTGGAGCACAAAAGCAGTCTTAAGTTGCTGGGGTATATTTTTATTCATCCTCGCACAAAATTGGACATAGCCTCAGACGTGCTGATGAAAACTTTGGACAAACTAGACGCCAAATCTCCAGACTCTCCCAAGTTTATTCTAGGTGATTTTAATCAGTGCTATTTGGACAATGTTTTAAAAGGATGCCATCAGTATGTCTCATGTGCAACTGGACTGACACAAGCATCAGAGAGCTGCAAAGTTGCTTTGAGCTTACGAACTGGGACTTGTTTTTAAGTGATAATTTAGACTTGAATGATCAGGTTCTTGTAGTATCCAGTTACATTAATTTTTGTGTTGAGTCGATTATACCTACTAAAAGTCTTACTGTGTTTCCAAACAACAAACCGTGGGTCACCAAAGAGCTAAAAAATATTCTTAATATGAAGAAAAGAGTATTCTTATCAGGGTCCAATAAGGAGAAAAAAATGATCAATAAGGAGGTTAAAAGAACAATCAGACGTGCTAAACTAAACTACAAAAACTAAATAGAAAATAATTTTGTTCAAGGTGATGTGAGGGCTGTCTGGCGCGGGATTAAGAACATGGCGGATATTAGTATACCAAAGCAAGGAACGGTGGTAAATAAGGACGTTGACGGTAATCTATCGGTCAATGACCTGAATTAGTTTTTTACACGTTTTGAGAAGCATGACACAAGTGCTGCTTTTGATGATTTTAAACAAAAACTGAGCCCCTCTACCTCCTTGAATTTGCATCTTTTTAATGTAATGAAGCAGCTGAAAGCTACGCCTGTTAACAAAGCGCCTGGTCCAGACGGCATCTGTGGGAGAACACTTAAACACTGCAGAGCAGCTCAGTGTTGTGTTTCACTCACTGTGTCAGGCATCCCTGAATCAAGCTGTAGTTCCTTGCTTATGGAAAACCTCTAACATAATACCTATTCCTAAGCGAGAGAACTCACATTCTTTTAACGATTTGCGGCCCATTGCATTAACTTCTTTAGCTATGAAAGCCTTAGAGAGGGAAGTTAAGTCACAACTTATCACAGCTACGGGTCATACGTTAGATTCCTTGCAGTTTGCATATCGCACTACAAGAGGTGTGGACTCTTAAATACCATACATCAACATTTAGATGCATATTTGCTAGAATGCCGTTTGTTGATTTTTCCTCTGCGTTTCACACAATGAATCCTATTATTTTAGCGAAGAAACTTGTATGTGAATTTGAAGTGAGTCACGACTCAGTTTTATGGATCCTAGATTTTTTGACACGTAGGCAGCAAAGAGTCATGTTGAATGGAGTGTTGTCCGATACGCTTGTTACATCAATTGGATCTCCTCAGGGGTGCGTACGGTCTTCAATTCTCTTTTCAATTCTCAATTCTGAATGTCGCAGCACTAAGGATAACTCATGTAGTTAAATATGCTGATGACACAGTTATTCTATCTTTGTTAACGAGTGCAGAATGTGATGACAGTAATGATCACAACGAGTGCTTTGAGTGGTGCAGAGAAGCTGAACTACAACTGAATATTACTAAAACGAAAGAGATGGTAATTGATTTTAGAAAAAACGCCTCAAAAGGTGAAACCTGTGCATCTTAATGGAAAAGAAGTTGAAAGGGCACAGGAGTACAAGTGTCTTGGAACTACCTTTGATACTACCTTAAAGTTCCAGCAGAACACAGAGGCCATTATTAAGAAAGTGAATCAAAGAATGTACGCTCTTAGGACATTGAACTCCTTCGGTGTACGCAAAAACATACTGAGAACTTGTTATACTACTTTTATTGAGAGTGTGTTGAGTTTTTCTTTTTTATGCTGGTACTCGTCACTCTCTCTTAGGAATAGGAATCGTTTGCAGACCTTAGTTAGGACTTGCTCAAATTATTGGTGTGCCTTTGCGGAGTCTAGCAGAATTCTACGAGCAACAAATGTTACGGAAAACTCGGGAGATGACTCTCACCCCTTGAAGGTTTACTTTGAGGTATTGCCCTCTGGAAGAAGATTCAGAAGCATTAGATGTTCATCTAATATCTTGGAACTACCTTTGATACTACCTTAAAGTTCCAGCAGAACACAGAGGCCATTATTAAGAAAGTGAATCAAAGAATGTACGCTCTTAGGACATTGAACTCCTTCGGTGTACGCAAAAACATACTGAGAACTTGTTATACTACTTTTATTGAGAGTGTGTTGAGTTTTTCTTTTTTATGCTGGTACTCGTCACTCTCTCTTAGGAATAGGAATCGTTTGCAGACCTTAGTTAGGACTTGCTCAAATTATTGGTGTGCCTTTGCGGAGTCTAGCAGAATTCTACGAGCAACAAATGTTACGGAAAACTCGGGAGATGACTCTCACCCCTTGAAGGTTTACTTTGAGGTATTGCCCTCTGGAAGAAGATTCAGAAGCATTAGATGTTCATCTAATAGATATAAATTCACTTTTGTTCCAGAGGCTTTACGTTTTTACAATTCAAAGTCTTCTTTTTTTTGTTGTTGTTGTTGTATGGAATTTATTATGAAGCATGTTGGGTTGTGTTTTTTACTTATTTATTTGTATTGTCTAGGTAATATCTTATGTTTGTATTAAGTTGTTGTGTGATGCTACTACCCTACTTTAATTGCCCCTTGTGGGATTAATAAAGTTAAGGAAAAAATTTTTTATATATATATATATATACACATATACACACACACACACAATTTTAAAATATTAATAAAAACTATAATTGTATCTCAATTATACTAAATGTCTTTCCATAAATTAAGCATCCTCAAAGCTGAAGTCCTGAAGCCGCTTGCCTTAAGTTGTATATATATATATATATATATATATATATACACACACACACACACAATTTTAAAATATTAATAAAAACTATAATTGTATCTCAATTATACTAAATGTCTTTCCATAAATTAAGCATCCTCAAAGCTGAAGTCCTGAAGCCGCTTGCCTTAAGTTGTGAGTTTTCTCCACTTCTGATATTTTATGGTGGTGAAAATGCTTCTAGATATCTCAAATATTTCTTCTTCATTTTCTCACTTCTCAACATCAGACGTCCTTCTCGTTCTAACCTTGATGTATGCGCTGGGGTAGATCTTGTGCACGGCGTCTCCAGGAGCGCGGCCGGCTTCACGATCCAAGTAGTAGCTCTGGACGAAGACGGCGTGATCGCTCAGACAGCGAACCCAAACATCGCCTTCACCTTTACACTCCAGCTGGACGCCCTTCCCGATGTGCAGTCTGAAAACAGGCACGCAAACACATCAGATCAAGCCCAATAATCAATAATCAGATATAGAAAAAAATAGGGAACACTGTATTGGTGATTGCAGCAGCATGTATTAGTGCAAACACAATGAAGGGCATTTTCCATCCTTTTCTAATGAGCTACTGTCATTGATGACAGACTAACTGATTCAAGTGTAAATCTATTGTGGCAGAAGCAGCATTATAGTGCAATAGTAGTGACCAGTGTAAGTAGTTATAATTACTTGGTACTTCTCACAAATAACGGAGTTACATCATTATAAAAGTAACCAATTACCAGGGAAAAGTATTAAAAAAAAATTTTTTTTTAAGTTTCAAATGTGTCAAATAACTTGGATGCCTTCAATATTAAATGTTAAATGAATGAAATGAACACTACACGGAATAAATTATTTTAAAACATTGTACACTAATACAAAACAATTTAAAAATGCTTATTTAACACTTTTTAACATTCTAGCAGACGTTATACCAACAAAGCACAATTTAACTTAAAATTAATAAATTTTAGTTAGTTAGTAAAATAATATTTTGTGGCCATTTTTGAGATCGTCGTCTTGAATCAGGCATGCAAATAAACACAGCCTAGCTAAGCATTAGAAAACATTACAGATCCCATGTGTGTATGTTATAATAAATGTATTAATAGAGCTGTTGTAATTATTATTGTCTTTTAAATTTTATTTAACAGAGCAACAGTAATACTAACATTTATGAATGCTGATGGAGCTTTTATTTTGGCGGAAACCCGCAGGAAGTCCTCAGTGCTTCTTTTTGCTGACAGCAGCAGATTTATGAATGATTCTCATTACTAATTTGGGAAGATGCACGCATCACACTGTCACATGCCTTGTAAAAATTCATTAAAATGTTACTGAGCAACTGACGAGTAACACAGTTTCAGTCCAGGTTTTTTTTTGCTATTTTCGGCCTCCGAACATTCGGTGCATGTCTAGTAAATACATCAGCTATATCACTGATATCGCGATATGACAATTTTTTTATCATGCAAAAATGTATACCGGTGTTATCATGGACGGTATAATATAGCACACCTCTAATTCAATCTGCGTGTCGCTTTCGGTTACGACAGTCAAGACGATAAAACTCTCTCCAAGATTATTAAATGTTCCTAATATTATACTTGCTGGAGTTTAGCGCTGTTTCTAAATCGTGTTAATTTCTGCCGGGTGTCTGTTAGATCACAACACTGGAGTAGAGAGCACTATGAATTGTTCTTCACGAGCACAGTGACTGAAATTTAAATCTGGCTCAAACTAACGCATAGATTTAATACACTACGCATCAATATCTCTTCACTTTGTGCTTTGAACTTCTCTATGCTGCGCGCTGTGACTCCGTGTTGCTTCAAGTGCATCAGTCTGTGCACGGGATGCACATAAGAGCTTTGTGCCGCTCTGTATTTGAAGTGCACTAGAGACAATCTCGGCGGGCGGGCTTCATTGCACAGAATCTGCGCTGTGAGACGTGTGTGCATTGCAGTACTATTAGATGCACGCAACTCACGTACTGACAGACTTTCACCTGCGTTTTGTGTTAGTCATGAAGCGCGATCGCGGCTCCGGTTAAATGCACTTGCATCTCCGAATACTTTCATATGGAATTGATGTAAACACAGTCAGTTATGTTTTCAGAGCAGGACAAAACATCTGATACGAGGAAACAGATCTGTGCATTAGTCTATTAAAGCTGTGATCTCATCAGTAATAATCAAACAGCAATAATGCGGAGGAAAAACCCGTAACTATGATTGTCTGTAAACGTTCAGATACAGAAAGAACACATTTTAAATAAGTAATTGTTTTAAAAAGTAGCATGCTTGTATATAAATTTTAAAAAAGTTAATTTAACAAAATTAATTTGATTTAAAATGTATATGAAAATGTAGCCAGGTGCCGTAAAATTGAAAACGTGAGATTGAGTTGATAATGATAATTGAATGTGAAACCGGTGAAGATTCACACCCCTATTTTTAAGACGGCAGTACTGATTATGGAATTGATGTAAACACAGTCAGTTATGTTTTCAGAGCAGGACAAAACATCTGATACGTGGAAACAGATCTGTGCGTTAGTCTATTAAAGCTGTGATCTCATCAGTAATAATCAAACAGCAATAATGCGGAGGAAAAACCCGTAACTATGATTGTCTGTAAACGTTCAGATACAGAAAGAACACATTTTAAATAAGTAATTGTTTTAAAAAGTAGCATGCTTGTATATAAATTTTAAATAAATAATATGCATTGCTAAGACCTTCATTTGGACAACTTTAAAGATGATTTTCTCAATATTTAGATTTTTTTGCACCCTCAGATTCCAGATTTTCAAATAGTTGCATCTCAGCCAAATATTGTCCGATCCTAATAAATCAATGGAAAGCTTATTTATTCGAAAAAATTGACCCTTATGACTGGTTTTGTGCTCCAGGGTCACGTACAGAGATTCCAACTATAAACAAAAAGCACACAAACGGCAATTTTGTCTAAAATATTAAGTTGTAAACTGCACAGCAGAAGGAGGAATCGGATGGTGAAGTGCCTGAAGATTCCCACCCCTAATAATAATCATCAGTTTAATCGTGATGACTGTGTCAGCTGTACCTCGCTCTCTCGATGGCCTCCGTTCGGTGGACGTTGCTGAGCTGGCCGAGGCAGAAGCGATCTCCTCCGGAGGGGTCCACGTACCCGTCGACGGTCACGATCGGACAGGACGAGGGAACCTTAAAGGTCTCGCCCACTTGAACGTCCATCTCAAAGTAAGCGATGGAGCACCAGTACTCTGGAGCTGCCCGAGATCAGGGGATCATTAGACATCCGAACACGACCGAAATGAGATCGTAACAGAATTAAACTCTTACCAGGGTGGTTGGATATCGGTGGCTGGAACGTGATTTCGTTGTGAACGGGCCCTGAGGAGAAAACAAAACAGATTGAGTCCATGGAGATCGTCTTATTTAAATGGTATCGTGGTGCTCGTAGTTGTATTTTAAAACACAATCGCAATGTTTGCAATTCACATCAATGGCATTTAAAATAAAATGTGACCCTGGAGCACAAAACCAGTCATAAGGGTCCATTTTTTCTGTAAAAAATTCCGATAGAAACGGATATTACGTAAAGATCAAGTTCCATGAAGATATTTTGTAAATCTCCTACCGTAAATATATCAAAACGTAATTTTTGATTAGTAATATGCATTGCTAAGAACCTGATTTTGTGGTCCAGGTTCACACATATATATATATATATATATATACATATATATAATTTTATTAACAATAATAAGGCCCTATGAATCGTTTTCTTTTTATCAGAAATTCTGTGCCTTGTATTTTAATTTTTCTAAATTGTAATTATTCCTATTATAGTCACTGTGCTTAACGGCACGCTTCAGATGTGGCGGCACAGCCTCTTGCACCTTCTTCATTATAACATCCAGAAGGCCGTTTGTGAAGCTCTAGACTGGAGCTCAGTGTGTTTCTATGCTATGTTCCGGCTGAGGTGAGACACTCACAGTAGTGTGCTGGATGGGTCATGGGCGGGTGATGCTGTAGATGGCCGTTCTGATGGTGAGGCACAGTGGGGGTGAAGTTACTGTTCCTCGTCCAGCTGGAGCTGGTGTCTGTGGACAGAAGAGCAGAGAGTGCACGTCTGACACCGGACATCAGGTTTACTCGTGCTCTGGATACTGAATGCAGGAGATGCTGAAAAGCTTTCGGACTCTAGGTGGAGCTGCTGGGTGGAGCTTCACTGATGGCTTACTGTGATGGTACGTGGAGGGCTGGCCGGGGGGGAAGCCATTCTGCTGTGAGCCCTGCCCCGTCCCAGAGGCAATCTGCAGCAGACCATCGCTGCAGTGGCTTCCTGAGAGAACGCTATTGGGCTGAGCTGGGGAGAGAGGGCGGCATGCACACATCAACACACACAAACCATGAAACACCAGGACTGGGCGGCGTGACCGCAAGCGTGCATCACTGTACGAGCCAATCCATATCATGGCATCAATACGAATCATAATATATAGTGATGCATCAATTCTGCCCACTGAAACTTTATGTTGCACATAAAATCCACATATGCATCTACTGACGACGCTCCAGGAAATCCCTAATATGGACAAATGTATCCAGTTATCACTGTAGCTGAATAAAACGCAGATAGAGAAATTTTAACTGAGGAAGCTTGAAGAGAATAAACATAGGATTGCGACGATACGTGTCCCTGGAGCACAAAAGCAGTGTTAAGTCGCTGGGGGATATTTGTAGCAATAGCCAACAATACATTGTATGGGTCAAAATTACACATTTCTCTTTTATGCCAAAAATCATTAGGATATTAAGTAAAGATCATGTTCCATGAAGATATTTAGTAAATCTCCTACCGTAAATATATCAAAACTTAATGTTTGATTAGTAATATGCATTGCTAAGAACTTCATTTGAACAACTTTAAAGATGATTTTCTCAATATTTAGATTTTTTTGCCCCCTCGATTCCAGATTTTCAAATAGTTGTATCTCAGCCAAATATTGTCCGATCCTAACAAACCATACATCAATGGAAAGATTATTTATTTTTAAATCTCAATTTCATAAAATTGCTCAACATGTCCCACTCTGTATTTTCGCATTCGTTTATGTTTCTGTCGTTCTCATGTGTAAATAACGTAACAGTATAAACGCTATAGCAGAATGTCTACGGTCACAGCACCCAGCCTTGTTGCACACCAATGAAGAATGAGACACCTCCACAAACGAGAAAGCTTTTCAGCATGGCCTATGCGCTTAAGGATATGAGCGAGCAACTGTGACGTGTCGTACTTGTGGATCCCACTGCGATGCTGGAGAATGCGGAGATGGAGGCCGAGCTGCTGCCCTCTACTGGCGGGAGCATGGCGGGCGTGTTGAAGGGCTCCGGGGCCACCGGTCGAGAAGGAGGGTGTTGAATCGTCTGCATGTGTCCCTCAGTGCTGGGCAGAGACTGCTGGCCTTCAAAATCATACTCATCCTTCACCATCAGACCTGAAAACAATTATATAAACACGCATTACATCACGCCAACATCTGAAAAACAGTTTACTTCCATAATGTGTCATGCTCGATTGGATGCTAAAAAAGGTTGCTGATGGTCATTTCAGAGGTGAAGCAAGTTATTACACTTTTATGATTCACAACAGAATTCACAACAGTATTAACTTCACAGTTTATCAACAACATTTTTCACAGACAATAAACAAAACATTTTGAATGACAATTTATGACAAATATCAATTGACCGTTATGTCAATATACCTTTATGAACATATAAAAACAAGACTTGAGTTCTCTTTCACATCTTATTGCACTTGAATGGACAAATGCACACAAAATGATGTCGAAATGTCCGTTTTAGTGAGTATTGACATTCAAAATATTAGAGAAATATAGTAGCTCGATGCTTAGAAGATCTTGATTAGGCTCAAACTGAAACCAAGCCATTCACACAGAACGCAAATTCGGCGCATTTTTTAGACTGACAAATACGACTGCTGCACTCACGTCTCGCACAAGAGATGTATAGAAAACCATGCAAAGTTAAAACAGTTTAAACGTTTAGAAAACACATCGCGAATTTGTGGAGGTTTATTCCTTTTCATTGCGTCTCTTATGTTTTTAAATGCAGTCTGTGTGATCGGCGTTTCAGCGCTTTTTTTTATTTATGCAATGCATAAATACATGATGCCGTTTTGTCAATTGTTTATGAAATTGTATTTGATTTATATATGTTAATTTAGACGGCATGCACGTTTTTTTATGGACAGTTATTTCATTGCATTGACAATTTAATACGCTGCACTGTGGCCTTGGGAGACGAGCCAAAAGTTTCCTTAAGACCTATTTAATCTGCATATAAAACATAAGAAATTAGATATTTGTTTACATTTTATTTTGTGTTTGACTGTTAAAACAAGAAAAAATTAGTTGTTTGTCTCAATAAAATTGGGTAAATTAAAAACACAGTGGTTAAATAAAAAAAAAATCTATTGCAATTAATCGCATTGTTACGCACAAAATTCAATAATGAATTCAAAAGTAGTATATTGTGCACTTTTTTCATTTAAAAGTACTGCTATATGAACAAAAGTGCAATAATATTTGGTTTGCAAACACTTTAAACAAATAAGGTGCTTTTTTACAGCAGTATTCCTTTTATATAGTAGCAGTTAAAATATTTCTTGTAAATCTCAACTTATAACATTAATGTAATCAAATTAAACATAAAACCAAAGCTATTTGCCACTGCCAGGGCATTAACATTTTCATAGAAAATATTTTATAGTTTGTTACAGAAAAACAAGTTCTGCTCAGAGTCCAGAGCCTCGATAATAACATTATAACAGGCTCCGTCCGAATAGAGACCTGCACGATCGCGGGACCCAATGCAACCGAGCGCGGCACGGGACAACACTTGATGGCCGGGTCGAGACTCGTGTGTGTGCGGGTATATAATATTGGGTCTTAGAGTGACAGCAGCCTAATAAACCTGCTATATTCTGCTATATTTGTGTGTGTGTGTGTGTGTTTGCACATGTATTTGTATATAAATTAAAAAGCGTGGCACTGTGCGACACGCGGGCTGCAGAAGAAAGCGAGCAGGAGTGTGTGTTGTGTGTGTACACAGTCTTAAGCTCATAGCAGAATCACTAGTAGCAGTTAAAATATTTCTTGTAAATCTCAACTTATAACATTAATGTAATCAAATTAAACATAAAACCAAAGCTATTTGCCACTGCCAGGGCATTAACATTTTCATAGAAAATATTTTATAGTTTGTTACAGAAAAACAAGTTCTGCTCAGAGTCCAGAGCCTCGATAATAACATTATAACAGGCTCCGTCCGAATAGAGACCTGCACGATCGCGGGACCCAATGCAACCGAGCGTGGCACGGGACAACACTTGATGGCCGGGTCGAGACTCGTGTGTGTGCGGGTATATAATATTGGGTCTTAGAGTGACAGCAGCCTAATAAACCTGCTATATATTTGTGTGTGTGTGTGTGTGTGTGTGTGTGTGTGTGTTTGCACATGTATTTGTATATAAATTAAAAAGCGTTTTAAATACATAAGAGATGTGTATTATATCTACAACATAACATATGTTTTATAACATAATAATTTATAATATTGGGTCTTAAAGTGACAGCAGACTAACACATTTGCTACAGCCTGTGTCCTTAAAGGGACAGTTCACCCAAAAATAAAAATTCTGTCATCATTTTCTCTCCAAACATGTATGACTTTATAGATATTCATAGATACAGTTGTTTGTCCCCATTGGCTCCCATAGTATGGAAAAAACTACTATGGAAGTCCATAGTGACCATCACCTGTTAAAATAACTTATTTTATGTTTCACAAAAGAGAGAAACTCGTACAGGTTTGGAACAACATGAGGAACAGTACATTTTCAGTTTTGGGTGAATTATCCCTTTTAATTTGGATTGATCTCTTCAACAAGGACAAGGACACTTTTTTTCCATAGAGTATCACTCACCAGAGCCAGACAGTGTAAGTCCAGATAAATCTAGAAGACAACACAGGATAGTTGAATTAAATCGAGGCCATAATGAATGAGCTTTACGCTATTAAAACAAACATGAAACGAACCGATTCCTGGAGACACGACTCTCTCGTAATGGTAAGGGTTCACACACACGCTGTCACACTTCAGGTCAAAGGCAAACTGGCAGTACTTGACTTGTTTCAACTCGTTCTTGTGAAGGTCCGGCCATCGCCATAACCGTGCATAAATTACATGTGGGAATCCTTTACGACCAGCCACCTGAAGGTAGAAGAGCGTTACAGGAACAGCCATTTAGAATGACATACCAGTAGGGGTGTGCGATATTGACACAAAATGATATCTCGATATATTCTGAGATTTTATGGAAAACGATAATAGGACAATATTTTGATATCTTAAGGACTACTGTGGACAGCGGACTCCTAAAGTTTTTGATATTCTTCATATTCTGTGTGATGGTCAGTTCACAGCAGTGATAGAAATTAATCTTTTCCAATAAGTTTAAATTGATTTTTACCTTTTATGGGCATTTTTACCTTTATAAAGCCATTTTTTCTAAAAGTGTGCATCATCTTTTGAGTCAAATTCTTACATTTAATCATTCAATTAGAATAATAAGACATCTGGGCTGTTACTGTGCAAATTAAATCAGTATCAATAAAATTAATCTTTGCAATGCAGAGGAAACACTGAAGCTGCATCTGAAGAGGTGTTTAGATGTGTTTACACACTGTTTAATGCAGGACATGAATGCATTTAACCTGCAGTTACACATGCATAAATAATGTTTTGATATATTAAACATAAAACTCTGAATACTGATATTTGAAATTAATTAAAACCGCCAGTAGGTGGCAGCAAGTCACAGTTCATAAGCGAGTCATTGCGATTGAAACGAATCATTTAAACAGTTGATTAATTCAGGAACGAAACACAGTGCTCTGGCTGTGTTTGGAATTATTTTTGTTGTCGAAATAGCACAAAAACAGGCAATATGGCGTCTAAAACGCAAGTATTCTTGTTTATTGAACTGTTGTATAAAATCAGTATCACATTTGTAATCGTGCTGATGTTTGGATAAAAAAAACGGCACTCTTCGTGCGATATTGATTAACTATATGAACTGATATAAATATTTCTGCCTCCATATCTTGATTTTTGTGATCATTCTAAATGCATTTTAATAGACTGAATCATGCCGTGAAAGAACGCACTCTAAATTCACATGCGCACTAGTCTGAACTACTAGACTTCATCACGTAATGTATGCATGCATGCACTCTGTAGGTGTTTTGTTTGGTTTTTGCAACATACTCGATAATGTCAAATCGCACATCGTTAAAACAACTACTACAATATATATTGCACACCTCCTACATAACACACACACACACACACACACAGATACAATCTAAAGAGCGTGGAAGCAGTCCTGTCGCACCTGCAGCCTGCCGTCTAGCGTTCTCTGTATGGTCACACATTTGCTGGGATGAGCGCCGTTGGTGGTGATGGCGGTGATGAGCGAATCCAGCTCGTCTTTCTTCTCCTTCAGTTTCTTCACCAGACTCTCAATGGCCCGTTTGGCGAAGGTCTCGCTCTCGCCGCCCTGTCTGTGGCACATCAGACTGTGCACGATGCTCAGACAGGCGTCGTTACTGGTGGGTGTGTTTGTGATGGACATCCTGCGCTGTTATCGGCCTCAGAGAGGCTCCTGTGTGCCGCTAATAACTCGTTTCAGCAAAACACTGGCGCCAGTGAAGGGTCCATCCAAACGGCCCCTGCGGAAGGATTGAGATTGATAATGTTAACGAGGGGATATAAAAATTTAAAAAAGCAACTTTAAATTTCACAATTCTGCCTTTTTTCCTTGCAACTGCGAGTTTGCATCCTGGAACTCGGACTGTGTATATATATATATATATATATATATA
>NW_015505873.1:486719-502879 GCF_001515645.1 Sinocyclocheilus grahami
TGTGAGAGTGTGTGTGTGTGTGTGAGAGTGTGTGTGAGAGTGTGTAAAAAAACAAAATAATGTATATATAATATAAAAACACATTATATATTAAAATGTAAATAAAATACATAAAAAAATAACATTTTATAAAGACTAAATTTACAATTATAATACATTAAAAATGTACACATTATTTATATAATATAAAAATGCGATTTATATTACGTCAGAACATCACTTTCATATTCGGCTACAAGTTTTAGTAAAGCTAACACAAATATAAGCTACTAAATAAATCTCTCGAGTTTATAAAGCGTCTCACAGCACATGAATCCTTCACACACTTCAGCTGCGAGGACTTATAGAGCTGCAGAACTCGTGAATGCGACGAGCTGAAGTCAATGTAAACAACGAGTCTGCGTACTAGCATCACATGCTAATGCTAGCACCCAAGCGGCGGCTGATTCAGATTTTAACTTATGATATAGACAAATAAAACACGTTTAAATGTGGACATTTGTATTGGAATTACATACCTGTTATGTCACCTGTGAATGAATCTCTTTATCTGTCCAGTTGTGGTGGTTTTGATGTGAATCTTGTTAGCGGCTAACCGCGCGTTCCGCTGATGTCTACGACGATTTAACGCGACGACAGACTTTTGAGCGAGAACTCTGTTAGACGGGATTTGGCACAATATATTATTAAGAGGAGGGTTTACAAAAACACACAATGTAGCCGCGACGCTCTGGACGCACCACCTCACGCCCTGCTGCGCAATATGGCGAACTGCGCATGCGCACTGAGTCCGGCTCCAAACACGCCGAGCTGACTGTGCACACACCTGTATGTATGTATACACCTGTTTGGGCATCAGAGGCACAGCGAGATTTTTGTCAACATTTGGCACATATACTGTTATGTATAAAGAACCAATTAATACTGCATCTCTATGTTCATCCTATGTGTCCTCCTAATGTGTAAATTTATTGCATACATGGTGTAATAAACGTGTAAACCTATTACATACGATACGCACGCACTCCGAGAACCCGATCAGAATCAAAAGATTCACAACCCTTTCTCAAATAAAACGATTCACGATGCACGCTTTGAAGATCCGATCTGATAAATGATTCGCGAACCAGTATTCAGATCTGAATCAAAGGACTCGCTCCGAAGTTCCAAACTGAATCAAATGATTCGCGATACACGCTTTAAATTGCCGATCTGAATAAAAAGATTCGCAAATCCACTAAGAATTTCCGATTTGGATCAAATGATTCACAATACGCGCTTTGAAGTCCCGATCTGAATCAAAAGATTCGCGACACGCGCTCTGAAGCGAGCACTTCGAAAAGTGAATCATTTTGCTACGCATGGTTAAACTGATTCGGAGTTACGAAAAGCTCCGGTTCCTCCCTCACTAAGCGCTTTTTAAAATCATTTGATTTAGCGGTGTGTGTGGAGCTGCCGCCTTGAAAAGGCCCTCGGGGGAACTGAGAGCGGACACCGCCGCCTCGGGGAAACTGCGAGCGGGCACCGCCGCCTCGGGGAAACTGCGAGCGGGCACCGCCGCCTCGGGGAAACTGCGAGCGGGCACCGCCGCCTCGGGGAAACTGCGAGCGGGCACCGCCGCCTCGGGGAAACTGCGAGCGGGCACCGCCGCCTCGGGGAAACTGCGAGCGGGCACCGCCGCCTCGGGGAAACTGCGAGCGGGCACCGCCGCCTCGGGGAAACTGCGAGCGGGCACCGCCGCCTCGGGGAAACTGCGAGCGGGCACCGCCGCCTCGGGGAAACTGCGAGCGGGCACCGCCGCCTCGGGGAAACTGCGAGCGGGCACCGCCGCCTCGGGGAAACTGCGAGCGGGCACCGCCGCCTCGGGGAAACTGCGAGCGGGCACCGCCGCCTCGGGGAAACTGCGAGCGGGCACCGCCGCCTCGGGGAAACTGCGAGCGGGCACCGCCGCCTCGGGGAAACTGCGAGCGGGCACCGCCGCCTCGGGGAAACTGCGAGCGGGCACCGCCGCCTCGGGGAAACTGCGAGCGGGCACCGCCGCCTCGGGGAAACTGCGAGCGGGCACCGCCGCCTCGGGGAAACTGCGAGCGGGCACCGCCGCCTCGGGGAAACTGCGAGCGGGCACCGCCGCCTCGGGGAAACTGCGAGCGGGCACCGCCGCCTCGGGGAAACTGCGAGCGGGCACCGCCGCCTCGGGGAAACTGCGAGCGGGCACCGCCGCCTCGGGGAAACTGCGAGCGGGCACCGCCGCCTCGGGGAAACTGCGAGCGGGCACCGCCGCCTCGGGGAAACTGCGAGCGGGCACCGCCGCCTCGGGGAAACTGCGAGCGGGCACCGCCGCCTCGGGGAAACTGCGAGCGGGCACCGCCGCCTCGGGGAAACTGCGAGCGGGCACCGCCGCCTCGGGGAAACTGCGAGCGGGCACCGCCGCCTCGGGGAAACTGCGAGCGGGCACCGCCGCCTCGGGGAAACTGCGAGCGGGCACCGCCGCCTCGGGGAAACTGCGAGCGGGCACCGCCGCCTCGGGGAAACTGCGAGCGGGCACCGCCGCCTCGGGGAAACTGCGAGCGGGCACCGCCGCCTCGGGGAAACTGCGAGCGGGCACCGCCGCCTCGGGGAAACTGCGAGCGGGCACCGCCGCCTCGGGGAAACTGCGAGCGGGCACCGCCGCCTCGGGGAAACTGCGAGCGGGCACCGCCGCCTCGGGGAAACTGCGAGCGGGCACCGCCGCCTCGGGGAAACTGCGAGCGGGCACCGCCGCCTCGGGGAAACTGCGAGCGGGCACCGCCGCCTCGGGGAAACTGCGAGCGGGCACCGCCGCCTCGGGGAAACTGCGAGCGGGCACCGCCGCCTCGGGGAAACTGCGAGCGGGCACCGCCGCCTCGGGGAAACTGCGAGCGGGCACCGCCGCCTCGGGGAAACTGCGAGCGGGCACCGCCGCCTCGGGGAAACTGCGAGCGGGCACCGCCGCCTCGGGGAAACTGCGAGCGGGCACCGCCGCCTCGGGGAAACTGCGAGCGGGCACCGCCGCCTCGGGGAAACTGCGAGCGGGCACCGCCGCCTCGGGGAAACTGCGAGCGGGCACCGCCGCCTCGGGGAAACTGCGAGCGGGCACCGCCGCCTCGGGGAAACTGCGAGCGGGCACCGCCGCCTCGGGGAAACTGCGAGCGGGCACCGCCGCCTCGGGGAAACTGCGAGCGGGCACCGCCGCCTCGGGGAAACTGCGAGCGGGCACCGCCGCCTCGGGGAAACTGCGAGCGGGCACCGCCGCCTCGGGGAAACTGCGAGCGGGCACCGCCGCCTCGGGGGAACTGAGAGCGGACACCGCCACCTTGGGGGAACTGAGAGCGGCCCCCGCCACTTCCGGGGCCTTGTGAGCAGACACCGCTGCCTCAGGGAAACTGCGAGTGGGCACCGCCACCTCGGGGGAACTGAGAGAGGACACTGCCGCCTCTGGAGCCTCGTGAGCGAGCACTGCTGCTTCGGGAACATTGCGAGCGGGCACCGCCGCCTCGGGGGAACTGAGAGAGGACACTGCCGCCTCTGGAGCCTCGTGAGCGAGCACTGCTGCTTCGGGAACATTGTGAGCGGACACCGCTGCCTCGGGGGAACTGAGAGCGGACACCACCGCTTCCGGAGCTTTGTGAGCGGACACCGCTGCCTCGGGGGAACTGAGAGCGGACACCGCCGCCTCGGGGGAACTGAGAGCGGACCCCGCCGCCTCGGGGGAACTGAGAGCGGACCCCGCCGCCTCGGGGGAACTGAGAGCGGACCCCGCCGCCTCGGGGGAACTGAGAGCGGACCCCGCCGCCTCGGGGGAACTGAGAGCGGACCCCGCCGCCTCGGGGGAACTGAGAGCGGACCCCGCCGCCTCGGGGGAACTGAGAGCGGCCACTGCCGCCTCGGAAGGCTCGTGAGCGGGCACCGCCGCTTCGGGAACATCGTGAGCGAGCACTGCCGCCTAGGGAGGATCGTGAGCGGGGACCGCCGCCTCGGGGGAACTGAGAGCGGACACCGCCGCTTCCGGAGCTTTGTGAGAGGACACCGCTGCCTCTGGGAAACGGCGAGCAGGCACCGCCGCCTCGGGGGAACTGAGAGCGGACACCGCCGCTTCCGGAGCTTTGTGAGAGGACACCGCTGCCTCTGGGAAACGGCGAGCAGGCACCGCCACCTCGGGGGAACTGAGAGCGGACACCACCGTCTCGGGGGAACTGAGAGCGGACACCGCCGCTTCCGGAGCTTTGTGAGAGGACACCGCTGCCTCTGGGAAACGGCGAGCAGGCACCGCCGCCTCGGGGGAACTGAGAGCGGACACCACCGTCTCGGGGGAACTGAGAGCGGACACCACCGTCTCGGGGGAACTGAGAGCGGACACCACCGTCTCGGGGGAACTGAGAGCGGACACCACCGTCTCGGGGGAACTGAGAGCGGACACCACCGTCTCGGGGGAACTGAGAGCGGACACCACCGTCTCGGGGGAACTGAGAGCGGACACCGCCGCTTCCGGAGCTTTGTGAGTGGACACCGCTGCCTCGGGGAATCTGAGAGTAGACCACGCCGCTCGTACTGACATCAGCGGAGGTTCCCGCACGCTGCTTACCAGCCCGCGATGCTCCAGGAACGGGCGTGAGGTACTGGGTGCCGCAGACGAGGCCTCTGACAACCCTGGGATGGCCGCCTCGGGAGAACTTTGAGCAGGCTCTGCAGCCAACTCCATCCTGACGGCTGAGCCGCTCAACTGCAGAGCCAGGTTGACGTAGTCCTCCAGCGCCTCCTCGGGGTGCCAGAATGGCATAAGGGATTTGAAAGGCTCGGTTAGGCCACCCCAGAAACAGACCATTGAGCAGGTCCTTTCCGCCGCCGACTGGCGAGCCACTCCCACGAAGTCCCTGGCGTAATCCTCAATGCGCCGGTCTCCCTGGCAGACACTGAGGAACTTTCCTGCTGGACCCATGCTTGGCGGATTATTCTGTCACGGCGCGGTAAAGGAACACACCGTGTAAACAGGGGTCTGGGTCCAAATGCAGGTTTATTTGACTGCAGTGGAAAAACAAAGTCAAAACCAAAACAGAAAACAAACAGAGCTAAGACTCTGACACACAGGCTTGAAACAGAAAACGGACTCTGACACAATACGGCCACGTAGAGGTTGCATCAATCCCATAACAACACTTAATAATCCGCCCAGAGAGGCGTGGGGAAGGCGTATAAATAGCCCTCAGGATGGGCAACAGCTGTGTGTGTGTGTGTACAGGTGTGTGGCGTCAAGGTAACGGAGTCCGGGAGGATGGGAAGTGGCGACCTCTGGTGGTGAGAGGGAGAACACCAGACCCAGACCCCTGACATAATGTATGTTAATTTTTCTTTGTCTGCAGATACATTATATAAGTAGCCCAAAAAATGCAGCCTGTGGCTCTGTAATTATTCCTGCAACTACATTTTTAGAACAGCCCGATTGTGCAGGAAAACATGGATGAAACCTCCACAAAAGGTTCTTCAGGTTATTAAAATGTTCTCCAAACTAAAATAAAAATGGTTCTGGAAGGAACTGATCCCTGAAAGGTTCTTTGAGGAACTGAAAAGGGTTCTTACAACATTGCTGTGAAAGAAAAAACTTTTTCTGCAGAAGAGTGCAGAGGGATTTTTAAGAGTGCAGAGTAAAAAGTCGTCTGGTCAAAGAAACCTCTCTTAAAAATAAAGGTTTTTTATTGGCACTGATGGTTCCATGAAAACCTTTAACCAGGTTCTTTATAGTGGAAAAAGCTTATTTAGATTATCAAAATGTTTTTCAGTAATCAGTTCACTTCTTAAAGTCACCGTCTGTCCCAGACCCTGCCTCCCGGCGCCCCCCGGATGCCCATAGCTGGGTGTCCAGTCACCTCTGGGCCCGGAGCGTTTACTTTGAAAAAATTAGAGTGTTCAAAGCAGGCCACCCGTCGCCGCTGAATACTGCAGCTAGGAATAATGGAATAGGACTCCGGTTATATTTTGTGGGTTTCTGGAAACCGGGGCCATGATTAAGAGGGACGGCCGGGGGCATTCGTATTGCGCCGCTAGAGGTGAAATTCTTTTCACCGGCGCAAGACGGAAGAAAGCGAAAGCATTTGCCAAGAATGTTTTCATTAATCAAGAACGAAAGTCAGAGGTTCGAAGACGATCAGATACCATCGTAGTTCCGACCCGCGATCCGGCGGCGTTATTCCCATGACCCGCCGGGCAGTGTGCGGGAAACCACAAGTCTTTGGGTTCCAGGGGGAGTATGGTTGCAAAGCTGAAACTTAAAGGAATTGACGGAAGGGCACCACCAGGAGTGGAGCCCTTGGCTTAATTTGACTCAACAAGGGATACCTCACCCGGCCCGGACACGGAAAGGATTGACAGATTGATAGCTCTTTCTCGATTCTGTGGGTGGTGGTGCATGGCCGTTCTTAGTTGGTGGAGCGATTTGTCTGGTTCATTCCGATAACGAACGAGACTCCGGCTTGGTAAATAGTTACGCAGCCCTGTGCGGTCGGCGTTCAACTTCTTAGAGGGACAAGTGGCATTCAGCCACGCGAGATGGAGCAATAAAACAGGTCTGTGATGCCCTTAGATGTCCGGGGCTGCACGCGCACCACAGTGGGCAGATCAGCGTGTGTCCTCGGATCGGCCCTGCTGGGGCTCCTCGCGGGCCCTGGCGGAGCGCCGAGAAGACAATCAAACTTGTCTTTCGGGAGGAAGTAAAAGTCCTAACAAGGTTTCCGTAGGTGAACCTGCGGAAGGATCATTATCGGGTAAGCCCGGCAAAGGCGAGAGGTCTCTCTGAGACGGGGCGGAGGTCAGGGGCTCCGACGCGGCCTCCACCCATGGGGAAAAAAAAGTCGTAACAAATGAGGGCACGAAAGGAAGGATCATTACACGAGACGTCCCTTCGGCGACCCCGCCGGGCCGCCCCCGACAGGTACCCTGCAGGCCCCGCACCCCTATACGACCGCCGGTGGTGGACCCTTATGATAGACCGGCCGTCTGAGTCTCCCCAGGAAGGGTTGGGCCCTGGGCGGGCCCGTCTCATGCACTCTTGTACCGGACGCGGTGGGTGTGTCGCCCTCATTCACCGTACCTTCCACTCACCGTGCCCCCTAGGCACACCCGCCCACAGCGGCCTGTAGCCGGGCGGGGTCCTAGCTCGGGCGCGCAATGCGCTCCACTCGATCAAAAAGACTACGGTGCACGCTTTACCATCTACGCCACTAAAGCTGACAAATGTTTATTTTTTATTTTTTTGTACATTGTGAAAAATATTTAGATGTTTAGAGTGAAGAATATTTTAATAATCTAAAGAAACTTCATTGGCTCCACAGATGTTAAAGATTCTTCATGGAATCATCAATGCTAATGAAGAACCTTTATTTTAAAGAATGTAGCAGAAAAAATGCTCTTTAAATTTTTAAATGTTCTTCAAACTAAGAAAAAGGTAGTTGTTTGAAGCGTTACACTAAAAGGTTCTTTGGGGAACCAAAAATGGTTCTTCAAAACACCCCATTGGAGCCTTTATTTTATTATTATAAAAAAACATGACTGCAACGATCAAACTAAGCAGCATAACACTGTTATTTCAGCAGGTTTAGTTTCAACTTCACTCATAATAAGTGACAATAATTAAACACCTAAATGCAGTGTGTTGTACATCACAACAGAAAACAGACAAATTTACAACTAATAAATATACAAGCGATTCATCGCATACAAAATAAAAGTTTTTGTTTGCATAATATGTGTGTGTGCTGTGTATATTTCTTATGTATATATATAAATACACACACATAAAGTATATATATTTGAAAATATTGACATGTCTATATTTATATTCATATAATTTATTTTATGTATAAATATATTTAATATATAAACATAACATGTTTTTTCTGAAATATATACATGCATGTGTGTATTTATATATGCATAATAAATATATGTGACCACAAAACCAGTCATAAGGGTCGATTTTTTTAAATTGAGATTTATATATCATCATGAATAAATAATATTTCCATTGATGTATGGTTTGTTATGATATGATAATATTTAGCCGAGATACAATGGTATGAAAATCTGGAATCTGAGGGTGCAAAAAAATCTAAATATTGAGAAAATCATCTTTAAAGTTGTTCAAATGAAGTTCTTAGCTATGCATATTACTAATCAAACATTAAGTTTTGATATATTTACAGTAGGAGATTTACTAAATATCTTCATGGAACATGATCTTAATATCCTAATGATTTTTGGCATAAAAGAAAAATCTGTAATTTTGACCCATACAATAATACATCGTTGGCTAGTGCTACAATTTTTTTGTATGCTATGTTTTGTGCTCCAGGGTCACATACACAGTACACATACATATATTATGTAAACAAAAACTTCTCTTTTGGATGCGATTAATCACTAAAACATACACGAGGCCTAAATCAAATGCTGTTAGAGACGCTAAGATACCGAATGTTCAGTTCATGAAGCAGCACTTTTTTGGAGTTTTCTTCCGACTATCTGCATCCGCGTTCCTTGACCAAAAACTGTTGAGGCGATGCAGCAGATGATGGATCTGTTATGTGTGCATAGGGGAAAAAACAAGAGGAAAACAATAAATGTTTGAAATTTAAAGACCTGTTAAATAATATCAAATAATAATAATTCTAATAAAAAAATTCTAAAATAAAAAAAGATTTTAAATTTAAGAATTCTAATAATAATATTAATAATATTTATGTATAATAATAGCACTAATTATAATGATTTAGTATAATAATTATTATTTAAGATCTAATAATAAATAGTAATAAAAATATCATATTTATTAAAATAATAATTTTAAATAATTATCATTTATTTTTTATTTAAAGAATTGTTAAATAATTCGAATAATTAAAACAAAATATTATATTAAAATTATTATTTAAAAAGTAATTTAAAGAATAGTTAAATGATTCAAATAATAATAATAAATATCATATTTAATAATGTAGTAGTAGTAATAATAATAATATTTTAAAGAATGTTAAATATCATATTTAAAAAGTAATAATAATCATAGTAATATCATATTTAGTAAAATAATAACAATAAATGCATTTTTATTTTTATTTAACTAATGGTTAAATTATAGTAATACTAATAAAAACATAAAATAATATCAAGTTTCTTAAAATAATAATAATTCAAAATAATAGCTATTCTTTAAAATATTTATTTGTAATAGTAATTTCATAAGTTATTCTAATTACTGGAAAACTGAAAAAGTACAAAACCATGAAAAAAAGGACAGGACTGTGATCTCTAGTGTTCACACTCAAGACACAATATATACAACATTCAACAATAAGTGTTTTAAATCTTAAAGGCTCGGCTGTTTTGCGTGGTTGTGACCCCGTGGGTTTATTCTAATAATCCACATGCCGTGGGCCGCAGAGACACAGAGCGAAAAGGTTGGAAGTAAACGGCGGCAGACTATTATTCACCTCACCTGCAGGGAAATGAGTCACTTACATGAGGGACAATGAGCTATTGTGTGCTGATGGCAGAAGACGTTTAACCCCTATATAACATTCACTCATACACACATCTACTAAATATGATTTTACGATACAAAATCAAATACAAACACAGACACTATACTAACTCTCTAAAACACTAAATCATTGTTTAATAGCCAAACATGTTTCTGCAATGTTACATATTTTCAATTATTTATTTAATCTTACAATGACGATTTTTCATTTCAGTAAAAGCGACATTTAAATCACACTGAGTGTGAAGAATCTACCTCTTTCTCTACAATCATGAAACAATTCAGAGTTGAAGAGTTTATACATTTGCATCAGTCTAATTTTTGTGCTTTTCATGAACTATTATTATCTAGCCCAACAGTTGAAAAAAAAAAAGGATCTATATAGAGATACGGCACTACAGATGCTGAAATAGTACTTAAAGACAGTAGAGAAAACAATAAAATGACACGCAAAAATATCAATACTCATTCAAATTAAAGCAACAGTACACCCAAAAATGAAAATTTGCTGAAAATAATCTCATCCTCAAACTATCCAAGTAACGTAGATGTGGATGAGTTTGTGTCTTCGTCAGGTTTGGAGAAATGTAGCACTGCATCAGTGTCTCAGCAATGCATGCTCTGCAGTGAATGGGTGCCGTCAGAATGAGAGTCCAAACAGAAGGAGAGTCCTTTCAGCTTTTGTCTTCTCCAGATGTTAACTGATGGACTGGAGTGCTGTGGATTATTGTGATGTTTTTATCAGCTGTTTGGACTCTCATTCTGACGGCACCCATTCACTGCAGAGCATGCATTGCTGAGACACTGATGCAGTGCTACATTTCTACAAATCTGATGAAGAAACAAACTCATTTTAAGCAAATTTTAAATTTAAGACCAAAGCACGAACTTGGATCAGGATTATTCCTCAGTTAAAGTTCTCTCATATAAATTGTCAGTCTAGTAGGTAGGTAGCACAACAGCAAGACAAACAACATCTAAAAATAAAAGCGTGATGTGGTTCACGTCAGCGACCTGCAGAATATCACACCACTGCAAGCACTGAAAGACACTATACAAGAAAACTTCAAAACAGGCTAATAAACCTTATCAAAACGTCAGTTTCACTCAGATTAATGCTACATTGTGTTTCATGATAAATCTGACTTCATGTGCCATCTGTCACGTCTGTCTCACCTCACTCTTCTTGTAATCCTTCTTGTCTGTCTCGCCTCACTCTTCTTGTCTGTCTCGCCTCACTCGTCTTGTCTGTCTCACCTCACTCTTCTTGTAATCCTTCTTGTCTGTCTCGCCTCACTCGTCTTGTCTGTCTCACCTCACTCTTCTTGTAATCCTTCTTGTCTGTCTCGCCTCACTCGTCTTGTCTGTCTCACCTCACTCTTCTTGTAATCCTTCTTGTCTGTCTCGCCTCACTCGTCTTGTCTGTCTCACCTCACAGCTTAACACCGGTATCACCGTCAGCACCGTCTATCGCGGCAAGCCTATTATGAGTAAGACCAGGGGCATGAATTAAGAAAGTAAATGTTACTTTCATAACATGCAACATGTAAATGTTAGAGCAGCATACGGTGTAGTTTCAGCTAAATACTAAAAACACATCGGAGGTTCAAGTGGCTCTGAGCACATTCGATTTTCATCTTCAATACTCCAGGCACATCAACAGAGTAATCCTTCATTTTCCAGCATATTCTTGCAGGTCAGGAACAGAACTTCATCTCTCAAGGGAAATTATGACTTTCTGCCATGAGAGAGGCTCACAGTGCTGTAATTTGCTGCAGGTGCGTGTAGTTTTCCTGTCATTTTCTCAGAAATGCTTCCGTTTGTCAATAGCTCTATTGTATTTCTATAAAGAGGGAGAGCAATTCATTTCACTCGTTAAATGTCAGCTCACACACATTTCCTGCGTAAGGCTAAATGATAAAACGCTTCACATATGTTTCCTTAGAATCTGATGCAAAGACAATCATTTAGTTATTAAGGAATACCAATTTACAGACAACACTGCGATCACGTTCATCTCGTGCATTTAACTCTTCTCTAATTAACATTTTATGATTAGTTCATAAAACCACCTAAATCTGAGAGCTTTATTCTTGTTCGTTTTGTCTGCTGTATTGCACCAAAATACTGCTTCTCAAACAACCGCTGAACAATGAGGTTACTTAATTTATCTGTAGAAAACATCTGTATACAAACACTGAATGTGTGCAATATTTACAAATCACGATATGCAAGCAACAAGATTGCGAATGTCAAATTAAAAGCCTCACAGCAGGCTATGATGAATTAGGTCAGGTGATTTCACTGAAGATCGTCAGATATGGCATTACGGTGTAATCTAATAATTTTACTCAGCAAGGATGCATTCAAGGGATCAAAAGTGACAGTAAAGACATTTATAATGTTACAATTGATTTCTATTTCCAATAAATGCTGTTCTTTTGAACTTTCTGTTCATCTGTGAATCCTGAAAAATAAAATGCATCACAGTTTCCACAAAAATATTGTGCAGCACGACTGTGTTCAACATTGATAATAATCAGAAATGTTTCTCGAGCAGCAGATCAGCATATTATACTGATTTCTGAAGATCATGTGACACTGAAGACTGCAGTAATGATGCTGAAAATACAGCTGCGCATCACAGAAATACATTACAGTTTAACAGATACTCACATAGAAACCATATTTTACATTGTAATAATATTTCACGATTTCACTATTTTTACTGTATTTTTGATTAAATAAATGCAGCCTTGGTGAACAGAAGAGACTTTCAAAAACATTTTTCAAAACTAAAATACATTTTAAATAAAAATAAACATATTTAATTATTATAAACAAATTACAATAAAATTATTTCAAACTTTTTAACAATAGCACAAATAATGTTTTTCCTAAGATAAACAACTGATTTGGGTTTATCAATCGAAGCGTCACTATTGTCTTTTAGGGCTGCTTTACAGCAAAATCTGAGTTTTCTCAGCATTGTGGCTCATTCTTGAAGCACAGTTTTGCCTGAATGATGAATAGATTCACGGTTTTGGATCGCTGCATTTAAACTGATAAAGCAGGTACAGAATGACGTGTTTAGTGTATGATAGAGTACACAGTAATAACAAAAAATCACAAACATGACACATTTAATTAAATTATTTTATATATACTGATTTAGTCATTAATGTGTAATATGTTATATTTTTTAAACAAATTATGAGCTCTAAAAGATTTTCAGAATTTGTACAACTCTTTTGCTTTAGACCATTAAAAAAATTTTAAATCTTAAAATAAAATGTTACGGTAAAGAAAAAATGCAGCGATTCAATATAGTTTATTTATAGTTATTTTCAAATCTTCAATGTACTGTCATTATAAAATAACTTCATTATTGTTTCTTTAATTCTAACAAATAAGTTCTTTTTAAAAGCTAACCAAAAGTAAAAATAATTTGCTTATAATTTCTGCACAGGTGAGACTTGGTGTTGTTTCCAAACAAAATAAATATATCGGTATCGGCAATCGGCCAAAATGAGTTGAAAAATATCGGCATATCGGATATCGGCAAAAATCCAATATCGTGCATCCCTAGAAATAAATGTAGCTAAGAACTGAAAACAGAAGCATGTCAGCACCAATAAATGTCAGCTGATTAATCAGGATGGCTGATACATCAGTCTACTGTGGTTTCAATGCTCCCAGGCATTGTATATTTTCCCTCCTGCAGAAGACACCTTGTCAATCTCTTCGAAGTGAATTTCCCTTTTTATAGACATGCCGCTGTTTCCCCCTTCGGCCGAAGAGCCCTTGGTGTCCATCGACACTCTCCGGTGCTCCAGCTCCAGGCAAACGCATCCCGTCAGGTCACTCTCGGTGAAGATCCGGTTCGTTCTCGAGCCCAGGCTGAGCGGGTGGCTGCTAACGGCCGTATTCAAAGGGCTCCCAGCTCTGGGCCGTTTGATGCTGAATCTCGTCTTCTTTCGGCCCCAGCAACAAGCCTGATGCTGACACACGGCCTGAAAGCCTCTCTTGAAGTTCTCGTTGAAGTAGCCGTAGATAATGGGGTTTACGCTGGAATTGGAGAAGGCCAGCCAATGAGAGAGAGGGAATATATAGCTAGTGAGGAGCTCCAGATTGTCCTCGTCTGGACGGGCGTAATCGGTCAGCAGCATGAGCGTCCACAGCGGCAGCCAGGACAGCATGAAAAGCAGAGCCACCACAATCAGCATCTTTATCACTCGGATCTTTCTTTGAGACGTGCGAACATCGGGTTGCTCAGCACTGGCTAGGATGGCTGTGGCGTACAGCTTTGCGCCGATCCGGCCGTACATGAGCATGATGAGCGCCAGGGGAATGACGTACACGTGTAGGAACAGGACGGTGGTGTACACTTTCCTCATCTCCGGGTCGGGCCAGGTCTCGTAGCAGGAGTACAGCGGGTATGTGCTGTTGTCACTGTGAACCATGACATGCCCTTTTTCTTGCTCGACGGTCAACATTAACACAGAGGGAAACATTATGGTGAGAGCGAGCACCCATATCGCCCCTATTGACACCTTTGCGACAAAGAGCGTGAGTTTGGGCTTGAACGGGTAAACGATGCAGCGAAACCTGGGTTTCAGACGAGGAGAAAGCACATACGGAGACATTAACCATATATATACTGTATATATATAAGAAATAAATATTTCATATATATTTATTTTACAATAAATGACATAAGCTGAGGTAAATGTATAATATTTAAAGGGGTCATATGATGCGATTTCAGTTGTTCCTTTCTCTTTGGAGTGTTACAAGCTCTTGGTGCATAAAGAAGATCTGTAAAGTTGCAAAGACTAAAGTCTCAAATCCAAAGAGATATTCTTTATAAAAGTTAAGAGTCAGCCACGCCTAACTAAAACGGCTCGTTCTAACACGCCCCCACATATCTATATCACGATGTGGGAAGATTTGCATAACGCCGCCCAAATGTTCACGCAAAGAAAGAAGGCGTAACTTTTATTCTCGCTGTAGTATTGTTGCTGCCGCCGCCATGTCGTGAAGGTAGACTTGTGCCGGTATTCGGTAATGCGGTATATCACGGTAATGAATATGTTTTTGTGTGCGATCACAAATGCAGACATGGTTTTATGTTTACACGGTGCGATGCAATGCAACACGTAAAAAGACAGTATAAGTCATTATAATCCATAATTATGTCCCCACTGGATGCAACGAATGCCTCGTTTATAATGGGTTTTAATGTGTCTGTCTCGTCGCTCCGGCCGGACAGGGCATCATCACAGTATGGTGAGGGGCGTAACATTTCCGTCACACGCTTGAGGTATTCAGCCAATCACAACGCACTGGATAGCTGGCCAATCACAGCACACCTCGCTTTTCAGACCGATGAGCTTTGTAGAAATCGAGCGTTTCAGAAAGGCGGGGCATAGAGGAGAAACAATAATGTACAGTATGTGGAAAATAATGTGTTTTTGAACCTTAAACCGCATAAACACATTTCATTTCACCAAATACACAACATACTGTTCTTTTTAGCCGCATCATATGACTCCTTTAATGAATTAAACTTAACTTAAATTTAAGCATTCACACATATTTCATACATCTTGAGGAGCTTTGGTAATAATTAATCCATGAAAATGGCGCAGTAACTTTACATTTATAAATAAAAAATTATCTTTCTCTATCATCGTTTACTGATGACTGACTGAACTCCTTCACAAAAGTTTCAGTTCATTTTTGTCTCTATATTTGTATGTGTGTAAAAGGGTTATATCTTTGCATGGCATCAAAACATTGATATATTTCAGCGTCTATCCAAACATACCTGTTAATTACACTGACCTGCAAGCAAGGATATGCCGGTATCAAATTTTCATGTTGCGATTAATTGCAAATGCTTTTATCACGGTATGCGGTATTATCACGATATTGAAATTTAGTTGCAAAAGAAGTGTTGTCATTGTAAGGATAAAATAAATTCAGATACTTCTGAGACAGACAATACACACACAGTGCATTAACATACAGACATCTGTTTGCGGGAAAACGTCTCTCACATATGCATCAGTTTCGATACTTTGATCTCCTGAGAAACAGACAATACACTGGCATCTTCAAGACACCCCACAGAGGGGTGCTGCAGGAAACGCCTCTCTCACATATGCATCAGTGCCTTTTCATCTCCTCCCTCCACTGGACTCACTCAGAATGGTCAATAGTATAATGTTCTATATGAATGCAAATAAGATTTACAGTCATGTGTGGTTTCTTTTGAAGAGTTTCAGGGCGAGTGGTACAATGGTCTTAATCTTACAAAAGTAGACTAAAAGATAAAACAGATCCTAAGAGTTAAGAGATACTTTGATTACTGTAGAGGGTCATTCCATGCAAATTCTCTTCTGTTCCCATTAAGGTGTAGACCACCCAGGTCTGGGACCTGGGTTAAATTTAAATTCCAATTGTTGGTACATGCCTCCACTTGGGGGATGTTTTTATCTTGGTTTTGTATTTAAAGGATTGCAGCAAAAGGATCAGCGCGATTCTGTAGCCAGAGAGCCCGTAGTATGGAGTGTCTCCACACACTTCACACTATGTATTTTTCTAAAAG
>NW_015505873.1:504173-527974 GCF_001515645.1 Sinocyclocheilus grahami
GAGTGGTACAATGGTCTTAATCTTACAAAAGTAGACTAAAAGATAAAACAGATCCTAAGAGTTAAGAGATACTTTGATTACTGTAGAGGGTCATTCCATGCAAATTATCTTCTGTTCCCATTAAGGTGTAGACCACCCAGGTCTGGGACCTGGGTTAAATTTAAATTCCAATTGTTGGTACATGCCTCCACTTGGGGGATGTTTTTATCTTGGTTTTGTATTTAAAGGATTGCAGCAAAAGGATCAGCGCGATTCTGTAGCCAGAGAGCCCGTAGTATGGAGTGTCTCCACACACTTCACACTATGTATTTTTCTAAAAGGTCAGGTATGCATCTTACTCTTAGATTTGTCTATGAGAATTTGATGTCTTGTATTGATTTGATATCGTTGAATTGGCTGTGGAGATAATTGGCATAATACATATTTACCTGACTGATAATAAATTGTTACATTTGACTTATTCTGACTTACTCTGAAATTATTTCCTCAAGTTAAGTGAAGGCGTATGTCTCCGCAAATCTGCGTCCAGGGTTAAGTGCACATTAGATCTCAGGTTTAGATGACGCATGGGGCGCATCAGGTGAGATTATAGGTTTCTGACTAACCGCTTGACCTTAGTTTAAGTTGTACTCAGTTACGATAACCATGTGTATGATTTCAGCTTTAATTAAGTTGTACGTGGTTATATTAACTATCGGGGGCGAGACTAAGGGTCTAGAAGAACTGCTGATTAATGTTTGGGCATTACATGGGTAACTCTAGGGGGCTAAACAGACCTACTATTTAAAACATATTAAATAGTATTAGCCACAAACCGCTGAATAAGGATCAAACTGACGAGTTTTGTGATCGTGGGGCTCACGCATGGCGGCTGCCGTGAAATACCCTAAGCGACATAGATTCCTAATGAACGAGTAAAATACAAAGTAAAGAGTTAACTAGAGTAATTGAATGTCAGAATAATCAGAGACGACAAACAACCAATCTCCCTTTCAACCTAAATTCGAGGTCGTGACAAAATGGAGTCAGATTTGAGTTAAATCTAAATTGAATAACTCTGCGTGCTGAAAAGACCGAACACGCAAGAGACCTTCATCCGCCACTGGATACCTTCATTGGGCCAAGTGCGTGGACCTTACATCATAATACAGTACAACAGGTTTAATAACTTCTTCTATAACAAAAATAACTGAACATTTAAACAGCCTACAATAAAGCAATAATAAAAATTTTAAGTGCAAAAGAATTATAAAGACCACTTTACAAAAAGACCTCATTAGTTAAGCTTAGTTAATGCATTAACATTCACAATCAGCAATAGCTACGCTTGCTACAGAAGTTATTAATCTTTGTTAAAAAATACAACTAGCTCATTAAATAACACAGTTGCAACTTTTGATTTTAACAACGTGTATTGGCGATATTTATGGTGTTATTAAGATTAATGAATGTTTAGAAGATGTTTTCATTGGCAGTTTATGTTAACTAATGAATTAACTAATGTTAACTAATGAAGCCCTAATGTAAAGTGTCGCCGAACAACAATCAAACAATATCTAGCACGTGTTGTAGTCCAGAATAAAATGTAAAAAAAAGTTTGAAAATAAATAGCCTGTTAACACAAATCTGAATGGCTATTTAAATAATTTAAATATGTTTTAGAAAGTAGCTCAGCTGCTTTGATCACAGAGGTTTCCGGGGTAACGGCTGCATTTCTGCTGTTCAGCGCCATCTGCTGTCAGAGAGTGAATGTGCGCTTTCATCCAGAGCGCACATTCAATTAATTTGGAATAAATAATTATTCTCTGTATTTTGAAGTGCCCACGATAACAACATCGTGCATATTCATTACCGTGATATATCGCATTACCGAATACCGGCACATGCTCACCTTTTACAGTTCTCGTCTAGTGTTTTCAGCACATAACAGAAACAGCATCATGTAAGAGCCGTCATAATGACCAGCGTTTCGTGAGCTCTAACAATGTGCTAATTAGTGCTTCCAGCGGAGCTGCACACTTCAGATATGAGCCACGACTGACACAATACCACTGCTCTACTGTTTCCTTCACAAACATGTGTTTGTTCAATGCTTATTTCATTTTCGAAATGATAAACACTTACCTGTCCACAGCAATGGCAACCAATGTGAAAACGGAGGCACAGACAGACGTTCCTTGCACCAGACCACTCAGTTTGCATATCGTGTTGCTGAAAGGCCAACCTGACAATGACAGAAACATGATCACACTAAATCTAGAAATTCAGTTTACTAAACTAGAGAAAGTTTGATGACAAATTTTGATGTTGGCTCGACAAAGCCTTGTCTGAATGCTTGAAATGACTTTAAAAACTTAAAGGGTTAGTTCACCCAAAAATGAAAATTCGGTCATTAATTACTCACCCGCATGTCGTTCCAAACCCGTAAGTCCTCTGTTCATCTTCGGAACACAAATTAAGATATTTCTGATTAAATCTGAGAGCTCTCCATAGACAGCAACACAACTGCAATGTTCCCAGGTTCAGAAACATAGCAAGGACATCGGTAAAATAGTCCATGCGACATCAGCAGTTCAACCGTAATTTTACGAAGCTATGAGAATACTTTTTGTGTGCAAAAAAAACAATAATATCCACTGTATCCCCTGAATGTAATCAACGTAATCAGCATTGTTTACGTTTAGCATGCGTGCGGTAACGCTCTGGGGTACTCTCCAAAATGGCAGAAGACGGTAACAAATAATACTACTGATGAAAAAGTAGTATTTTTGTTTTGCGCTACAACATGGGATTAATCAATGCACGGTGATGAACTTTATCATAGTTTATAGTTATATGGAAACGAAAGTGGTTAACATTCAACCGCTTCTTTTTCATCAGTAGTATTATTTGTGATTTGAATTTTGTGAACGGGAGTTCCTCTTTTGCTGTGTTATAAGCCGGGCTTCGGATGCTTTCGCGCTTGAATTCGCGATCTTGTCACGTTTTACAAGAAAAGATAATTGTCTGTTTTGCTTGCATGCATCTACACACCTTTCACTTTTTAAGACTAAAACAAAAGATGGATTCATTGTTATTCTTAATTAAAAAGCACAACAGCTATAAAACGGTAAGATACAATGATTTATAAAACGTTTATTAACAAGAACGAATAAGATGTGGCATGGCACACACCACATGCTGTATTATATACCGACTAATAAATTACAGAACGTGTAGCAAACACTGAGGAATCAAATAAATAAAAGAGAGCCTCCATAGCATGACGTGAGGTAAACAGCAAAGGCAACAAGCTTTTCAAAATGAAAACAAAAAGAAAAGTAAAACTAAACTTGCTGTCGGTGATGGTGCTTGCATGTTTTTGTCCCACAAGGATACCAACATGTTCACCTTCTCTGGTTTAAGAAGCGGCCTTTTACTTTCATTTAAACATCCATCGTTTCGTCAATATTCGCGTCATTTTTGCTACGCGCAGCTTCGCGCTCCTGACGCGGCGAGTATAAACCAGGCTCTACACTCGAGGCGGTTTCGTTATGCTTTCAGTTTCGTTTGCCGTTTCTCATATGCTACAGAAATGCTGCGCTTATGAGCTGAACAACACGGTGGTCGCACAACATTTAGTCGCACAGGCAGAAAAAATATCAGAAATATCTTAATTTGTGTTCTGAAGATGAAGGTCTTACGGGTTTGGAACGACATGAGGGTGAGTAATTAATGACAGAATTTTCATTTTTGGGTGAACTAACCCTTTAAATCCTGATTTATAATCACAACATCGTCTGATAAAATCAACATACATCTACACTAAAGAGCGGCTATGCGGTGGTTTTGGCTATATTTATACTTTTTTGCCTCATGCAGCGCACAGCCTGCTTCTGAGTAACAAACTATGTGTATATTAACAGATGAGGGGAAGTTGTGGCCTAATAGTTAGAGAATTGGACTCGTAACCCAAAGGTTGCGGGTTCGAGTCTCGTACCGGCAGGGATTGTAGGTGGGGGGAGTGAATGTACAGCGCTCTCTCCCACCTTCAATACCATGACTGAGGTGCCCTTGAGCAAGGCACCGAACCCCCAACTGCTCCCCAGGTGCCGCAGCATAAATGGCTGCCCACTGCTCCGGGTGTGTGTTCATGGTGTGTGTGTGTTCACTGCTGTGTGTGTGCACTTAGGATGGGTAAATGCAGAGCACTAATTCCAAGTATGGGTCACCATACTTGGCCACATGTCACGTCACTTTCTTTTTTTCACTTTCACTTTCATGAAATATGTTCATATTTATACGTCCAAACATTCAGAAAATGACACGTGGTTGCTAGGTTTGTCAGTATGTACCTTTTATGGGCAAAAAGTCGCTAAAAGGGTCTGAAAGTTGCTAAATATAGTGCTAAAGTCACTCGTTCGTGTGTGTGAGACATGGGAGCTGATGGCAGGGGGCGTTGGATATTTGTGGCGGTCAGTGAGGATACGGTGGCGGGCCATCACAAATAAATCAATGTACGGGAAACCCTGCTATACTTGGCAAACACCTAAGCAGCAACAGTGAGTTCTGCACAGGTAAATGTTACGTATCAAAAACTAGATTTCCACACCTGTGATGAGGTTGTCTACTAGCGTCGTGGGAATGCAGAAGATCCCGATTAGCAGGTCACTGACGGCCAGATTCAGGATGAAGATGTTGGTGACGGTTCTCATGTGCCGGTTCCTCAGGACTATCACACAGACCAGAGCGTTTCCCGTCAGGCACAGCAGGAAGATGAAGAGATACGCCAGCGTGAAGAGCGCGGCCGTCGGCAGAGAATGCTGGTAATAAGGAAACCGGACGATGCCCTGTACTGTGCTGGAGTTGGTGCTGTTGGTCTGGTTGGTGCAGGACACGAGATCTGAGATGATGTAGACGGAGCCGGCATCCCATAATCCCTCAGAGGCCTCCATCAATGCAAAGCAATGCTGGGAACAAACACACAAAAAATCTTTTTCTTCAGTTTTAGCTCTAATACTTTTGAAAGCCCGATTCTGCTAATTAATAAAAAACTTTTTTGTAGCTCACAATTTGGGCTATGTTTCTCGCAGTTATGAAAAAAACACATCAGAGTTGTAAGTTATACATTCAGAGTTTTTTTTTTTTTTCTTGCAATTCTGAGATTACATCGCCGCAATTTCTGCCCCTGAATAAAAATAAATAAATAAATAATAATAAATTTTAAAAAACGCAATTTCTGTTCCTGAGTAAAAAAATTAATTAAAAAAATACAATAAAAAAAAACACGCAATTTCTGCCACTGAATAAAAAAATTCATAAAAAAAAAATACAATAAATAAAATTAAAAAACGCAATTTCTGCCACTGAATAAAAATAAATAAATTAAAAAACACAATTTCTGGCCCTGAATAAATACAATTTTTAAAAAAAAATGCAATTTATGCCCCTGAATAATAATTCTATATATATATATATATATATATAAAGCCTGTTTCCACCACGGGATAAAAAAATAAAAAGGTAAATAAACAAAAGGTAATTGTGACTTTTTATCATAATTTGGAGTTTTTTTTTTTTTTTTGCAATTTCTTTGCAAACCCCCAAAGAGGGGGTTTTTTAACAGGATTGAGAGAAAAACTAAATTTAATTATGAGAAAAAACTCACAACTGCAAGAAAAAAAGTCAACTCAACTGAGAGGAAAAAAACTGCCCTTTACATTTTGTATTATTATCCCATTGTGTAAACAAGCTTCCATAAATACTGCTGACATTTAGCAACAAAACACATTGAAATAAAACACATTTAAAACAGAAAAATCCTGTTAAAAGCATCTGAACCCTGTTGACAGAGCAGCTTGCAACATCTTTCATACTGTGGTTTGCTGAAGTGATCATTTAAAGTTAAAAAGCTATTATTGAGGAATCGGATTGAGGTGAAATATATAAGAAACACACAGGTCTAGAGTTCAGAAACTAAGAGCTTTTTAATCAAAAGTCCAATTACACAAATGCTTGTTTTCTCAATCATATAATCAAAACAGTCTTACATTAGAGTGGATTTTCATGCCATCCAAACTAAAATGACAATATCACAAACTCAGATTTACTGACAGGTTGTGTTTTATTTTTCTCATTCTTTAAATTACATTATTATTATTACTGGGACAAGATAAAACGTGTTTATTTGTCATTATACAAATATCTTTATATTTATGTATTTAACTACCTAGTTATCTGGGATAAAACAATATTTTTCAATACTACATTTTTCTCCTTTGCCATTTCAGAATTGCTTTACTGTTAAATTTGCTATTAAAAAAAAATGTGACAACATGCCCCGGATCATTCAACGTCTCAAATAGTTCATAACATTTGTGTTTCATCGGTTAATGAGAGTCACAAATATCTTACCTTACTGTCCTTCCGCTAGAAGGGTGAAATAAATGCAGAGGTTGAATAAAACAAGTGTAAAAACAGCTCAGTTATGATCGAGTCCGTCTGTGATCAACTCTGCACTGATTCCAGCTGCGCTCGCCCCACTGATGTTCGATTCACGAACCGGTTGATTCATTTGAACCGACTCGTTTATGAATCACTTGACTATTATGCAAAACTGTGAGGCGAGACACATGTTTGGAGCTGTTAACGGAGTAATATTCAGAATTGAATATTTTAAATATGTTTCTATACATTAAATATATTTATTTATAATATAAATTATGTGAATATAAATATAGACATGTAAATATTTTCAAAATATATACTGTATATACATAGTAAATATACACAGAACACACACATATATTATTCAAACAAAAACTTGTATTGTAACTGGTAAGAGGACATTTCTGATCGCTGACCTGAACAAATCGAATCATTTAAATGAACCACTCAAATGAACCGACTCCCTGAAATGAATCACGTTCGCAAGTCACTCACGACCGCTTGTTCTTTAACGTGCTGCAATTAATCTAGTGTAGCTAATGATGATTAGGCTATACCTGCTGATTAATAATCACTGCCACAGAAATGACTCTAAACACTTACATTAAGTAAGGCGTTTAATATGAATGCTAAGAACCAATATAGCTCGTATTCAATTTGTCAAGCTATAATTGACTCACACATATTCATAATTAGGTAGACATACAGTACTAGAGTTACATTAGCCTACTGTGTGGGAGACTCATTTCTCAGTGTAATGCATTAACTAAACACTGAAATCTAAGAAAGGATGATTTTCTTACATCACAGAGCTGGACATTAATTAATGCATGATTTTTTGAAGGTGGCAAGTGAAAGATAATTTTACATGGCTGATTTGTGCACGATTTAACGAAAATTGTTCTTTGTCGCATTAGTCGCGCATGTCTGAGCAACACACGCGGTGATTCGTTACTAAATGATTCAGTGTATCGAACGAATCAATGATTCAGTAACCCAACTATAAAGACAGGCACTTGGTTCGTTCTTGAAAGAATCAGCCGTCTGAACGAATCATTTGAATGAATGACTCAACGACTCACTCAATAAGACGGTCACTTGCTGCCGGTTTACTTTTATATTTAAAAGTATTTCATATTTGTATATTTAAAAAAAAAAAAACTTAAAACTAAATCATAACATTATTTATGCAGCTGTAATTTTGCAGCCTATAAATGCATTCATGGCATGCTCCATGTGAGCTTTATAAAAATGCATCTAAATGCCACTTCAGCTGCTTTTGTTGATTCTGATTTCATTTGATTGGTAACAGTCCTATAGTGTCTCATTATATTAACTGTAATAATTAGTAAAATGTAACTATTTGATATGAAAAATGATGCATAAATTTAACAAGGTTAGTAAAAAGAATGCCTTTTTATAAGCAAAAATGACCTGGAAACCAATTTAAGTCAATTTTAGTGTGCATTCGTGAACTTTAATCATATAAAAAATGATTTCCCAGCAACAAAACTATGGCCGGTGAAAATGCTGAGTGGCAAGTAATTTAGGAAAACCAAGAATAGCATGCATATATGCCAGCTTTTTTATTTATTTATGTATTTTAGCATTTCGGGGTTGTTTTGCATTAAAAAAAATTATGCTAGAGGTGAGATATGAACATCAAAAATAATTGTACATGCTGTTTTCTTCCATCAGTAGAGCATTTCAAGTAAGATTCTGTGTTCTGTGCCTCATCATGCATCATGCTGTCATGTTTATTCAAAAAATTCAGCAGTATACAGTGTTTAACATATTCATAACTGCAAGAGCTAGTGCTGTGCCATTAAACAATAAGAAAATGTTCTTGTAAACTGTTTGGGTTGCTGCCAGTTTTAAAGACTTTATTCTTCTTATCTCTCAACAAATGTTCAGCTTTTATTCCCCAGCTGTGCTCGCTGACATTTCGATGCAGGTTCAGCTCGGATCCCGAAAGGGTTTAAAAACAGCAGGAGAGATGTTTGCACACAGAGCTCAAATTTGACACCGGTCTGTTAATCTCAGCAAGAAAGCAAGAGATATGAGCATTTTAAATCAACATTTAGACTAATATTTCCCACCTCCCATATGTTCCTTTTTAATATCAGCTCTTGATAATGTAATACTTTTAAAATATTATTCTCTCCTGTTGAAACTCTCAAGTATACTTTTAACGCTCCTGCAATGACATTATAATAAATACAGAGACATTTCATTTCTAATGCTGATTTAATTATATAACCTGAAAACGAAAAATGTGGATGAGTTTGTTTCTTCATCAGGTTTGGAGAAATGCAGCATTGCATCAGTGTCTCACTGCAAGTGAATGGGTGCCGTCAGAATGAGAGCTGATAAAAACATCACAATAATCCACAGCACTCCAGTCCATCAGTGAACATCTGGAGAAGACAAAAGCTGAAACTAATCCAGCATTAAGACGCTTTTAACTAAAATACATAGAGTTCATAATCCATAATAAGGCTTCCTCCAGTGTAAAAGTGTTCTGGTGTGAATCAGGAGAGAAATCTGCACAGATCAAGCAGCGTTTAAACAGCTCTAAACACATATGTGGCTGGATTCTGATGTGAGAGACAACAGCAGATGCACTTTTTCACTGGAGGAAGAGTTATTATGCACTCTATTTATTTTAGTTAAAAGCGTCTTAATTTTGGATTAGTTTCAGCTTTTGTCTTCTCCAGATGTTCACTGATGGACTGGAGTGCTGTGGATTATTGTGATGTTTTTATCAGCTCTCATTCTGACGGCACCCATTCACTTGCAGTGAGACACTGATGCAATGCTACATTTCCCCAAATCTGGTGAAGACACAAACTCATCTACATCTCGGATGGTCTGAGGGTGAGGACGTTTTCAGCTGATTTTCATGCCTTTTATAAACTATTTGCTCACCTACACCAAAACTAGTTGATTAGCTGTCTGTGTCTCAGTCTCAGGTGCAAAAGTCCAAAAACGAGATTGTTAGACCAGCTCACACTCTGTCTCTTCTTCTTCTTTTAAATAACCTGTTGCTTCAAACTCCTTTCACAAATAAAGATCAGATCTAAACACAGGGCTGCAGACGTGCATCTGCACACAGAGCGTGAGAAACCCTTCTGAAGTTGAGCCAAGCAGTTTTGAGAAGAAGCACGGCACTATAATTGATCGTGAGGCGGTTTGCTGAGGTTAAATTGACAGTTTAATGAAGCTCAGAAAGTCTCACGCAGGCGTCAGAAATACCGTCCACATTCCCAGCGGCTTTAACAGAAGCCCTCCGAACAAACACAGGCCACTAAGGTTGTTTGTGAGCTAAAATAGCCTTTCCTCTTCCAGTGAAACGATGCACTAGGTGCAATCATTACAAACTGTTTGTCGGCTCTATTTAAACTCTTAATATCCACCTAACCCACAATTCTCTGCAAATAAATCACAAATAGTTCGAAGTGGCTCATGCATCTGTTAAGTCATTATTCCTCGTTGTGGAAATAATCACCATTTTTTAGCCGCTCGAGTTACTTGGCAACCAAAATGTGCTTCACTTGATAAACATCAAACAAATCAGCATCCCAGTGTTTGTCCAAATGCGTCAACATGTATTTTCACTCGTAAGAGGATGCAGAAACTATCGTGTGATGACTAGGCTGGAAAACAGAGATCGTTTCTGCAGTGCATCATGGATAATTCACGAAGAAGAAACTGCTCAGTGTCCTGAAACCCTGATTAACAGCTTCACTTCATTTGCTTGGTCTCTAGTACTCCGTTTTTACTCAATGTTGCCATATTAAAATCTAAATTAATTATTAATTAGTTAACCAATTTATTATAGGTAAGATGCAGATGCATGAAAAACAAAGTAAAACACTTTAAAATAATTCACGATAGATAAAACAACCTTTGTTGTCTTGCAGTGAAGTAAACCAATATTTGTAACTTAATATATTATGTTGTGATATAATGTAATTTAATATAATTTATTTAAAGTATATATATATATATATATATATATATATATATATAAAGATTTTGTAATTCAAATATTTATTTAGATGATTAATATATGATATTAAAGTTAAACTGGTGCAACAAATGTGAATGATGCTCATATTTATTGTCACATCAGTGAAAATGTGTGACTGTGTAACACTGCCATCATGTGGTCATTCATTACAATTACATAAAAAATGTTTAAAAATTCATTCTCACAGATGTCAATGCTAAAAAAAAGTCAGTTCACAGTAGGACTAATATAAAACAATATCATATAAAGCATATCAATTTTGGTCCTTATATCCAACATTCAGTCCTTGTGATGCTTCTCGTCTTTATTTTAATTCACTGGATTCAGCAGCATCTGACAGCCTGAAGACTGTAGGAGGAACAGATTAGAAATAGACATGAACATCGTAATTTTGGAAAGGCAAAACATCTGCAGAAATGAGAAAATATTCAAAGAACACTTTCTTGTCCAGACTAAAGAACATGTACACAAGACACATATTCACATGCCCTTAAAGGAATAGTTACACTAAACATGAAAATGTATTGAAAACGTCAGATCATCTGAGATCAGGATGAGTTTGTTTCTTCGTCAGATCTGGAGAAATGTAGCATTGCATCAGTGTCTCACTGCAAGTGAATGGGTGCCGTCAGAATGAGAGCTGATAAAAACATCACAATAATCCACAGCACTCCAGTCCATCAGTTAACATCTGGAGAAGACAAAAGCTGAAACACATCCAGCATTAAGACGCTTTTAACTCAAATACGAGTCCATATGTTCTCAGAATGTTCTTTCAAAGTTATGAACAAACGTTCTTCTAGTAATGTAAATAGAATGTTTTTGTTGTTGTTGTTGTTTGCACAAAAGCATTATGCATCTTTCATGGAATGTTTTATTTCTGAAACATCTTGATTCAACGTTCATATGACGTTTTTGTTAAATGTTGCTACTTGTTTCAGAACGTTCAGAGAACATTCAAAAGTAGCGTTCCCATGATGTTTGCCAAATTACAAAATGGAACATTCCCTTCATGTTCACATGACCACAATAAAACGTTCTTGAAATATTTTAAACTGGGCATTTTTAATGTTCAGAGAACATTAATTTGAACTTAACTTAATAAGAATGTTAGTAAAATGTTTGGTGAGGCAACGGTTTAAAGTTAGAAACGTCTTAATGCTGGATGTGTTTCAGCTTTTGTCTTCTCCAGATGTTAACTGATGGACTGGAGTGCTGTGGATTATTGTGATGTTTTTATCAGCTCTCATTCTGACGGCACCCATTCACTTGCAGTGAGACACTGATGCAATGCTACATTTCTCCAAACCTGATGAAGAAACAAACTCATCCTGATCTTGCGTGAACTATTCCTTTAATAACGCAATGAATATAATATAGAATATCCTGACTTTAGTCATTGAAAGAATCAGTCATTAAAGTACCTCAGCTGTTGCTTTACTGTGATATGAAAGCGTCTCCCGCAGCTCCGTTCTTGAGGTTATCTTCAGCTGGTTTCTCAGGACATTCAGGCGTCACGTCAGCTCTTCGGCCTGTGTGTGTTGAATCGTCCGCCAGCGTAAAGCTGCACCAGGAGTCGTGTGTTGGATCCTGAGTCTCATACGGGAAGGTAAAAGAACACAGCGCTCTCTGCATCATAACGTTCTTCCATTTCACACTTGACTTCGGTCTGGGAGTGTCTGGTTTCTGAAGAGCGTCTGCGTTAGACTGTGTGCTTCTGATGGATGAAGGATTCTTGAACTGAACTGGCTCCTGTTTCATCTCAGTGGCATCTTCACAGTGTTTGAGTTCTTCTTGAAAGATCTTCAGCCGTGAAACCAAAGACGCTTCAGAGTCCGGTGTTGTTGTGTCAGGCTTTTCATGCAGACGTTGTTCAAGTTCATCTGCGTTCGTTTCAGTGTGAGCTGTTGATTCCTCATTGGTTTGGACGTCCGGTTTGAGATCAGATGAATCGTGGCCGTTAATGGTTCTGTGTGCAGGTGCAGAAGCTTCTTTGATTGCACTAGAATTAATATCAGGGAGATCGAACTCAGCCGACACGCTTGAAACATCAGCCAAAGAAAACGAAATCATTCTGTTGTGACTCTGTTTGTCTGTTTTCCCAGGTCGCTGTCTGTTAACTGGGTTAGCGGTCATCGGGCTGCTTTCTGAACTGCTGCTGTCCAGTTGTCGGCGCCACAAGCGGCGACTGGTTTTTCTCGGCGGCGCCCGGATCACTGGAGACGACAAATCTCGGAGATCATCCTGAATCTCAGAGGAGCCTGTGAGATCAGATCACATGTGATTCAGAAGTCGCCTTTCATCTTTACCGACGTTTGGGGTCAGTAAGATTTTTATTGAAAGAAATTCATATGCATTAAATTGATCAAAAGTGACATTTATGATGTGACAAAAAATGCTGGATTCATCTGTGAATCCTAAAAAATAAAATGCATCATGGTTTCCACAAAAATATTGTGCAATTTCCTGATTTCTGAAGATCATGTGACACTGAAGACTGGAGTAATGATGCTGAAAATACAGCTGCGCATCACAGAAATACATTACAGTTTAACAGAGATTCACATAGAACACAGCTATTTTACATTTTAAAAATATTTCACATTTTCACTATATTTTTGATCAGATAAATGCATTTTGAAATGCTTCTTTCAAAAACACTAAAACATCTTTCAGAAACCAAACTTTTGAACATTCATGTATGCTTATATTTCGGACATGTTTAGCCATATTTAGCCAGTTTTGTCTTTTAATAACAATAATATTTTTAACCAATTTAAAAGGGTGATATCTACAGATCATAAACTCGGCAAACATGGAAGATGAATTCTAAAATGATATTTATATGGTGTTTTGCCATATAAATAGATAAGATACTAACTATGTATAGGCCACTATGTTCACATTTATACAAATTTGCATCTGTACATAAGCCTTCTGATTACTCCACCTAAATGCATGCATTACTTGTTTTTATTTTTATTCCTACTTACTGAAAATTGATTTCTATTCTTGTCTTGTATATATATGCATGTACCCAGAGCTCCTGAAAGCCTCAACAAATTGCTTTTGTCTTTGTGCACACTTGGAGAGTTAATATATTCAATTAACATTCAAATGATATTCAAATTTGGTAAAGACTGACCTTTAACACGAGTGGGCGCCGCAGGTGATGCCTGACCCTGTAATGAAACGGTTAATTATGCAGGCTGACACATCCATGAGATGAGAATTAAAACATTCACCTTCTCCCTGAGACACGTTGTGTTTGCTCTCATAATTTTGGTGATGGAAATAATATGAGGTGGTAGAAAAACCTTCATTCCAGTACTTTAGCAAGAGAGTGCAAAGTTTATTGGGGAAACGCAATATTTTTGCAAGCGAACGCCGTTTCTTGTGGGAACACAAATGTTTTAGGATCGAATGTGAATGTTTTGCAAGAGAACGCAACTTTTTCAGGACAAAGTCAATTGTATTAAGAGCGGACGCAAATGTTTTGTGAGAGAACGCAACATTACTGCAAATGAGAGTTTTGCAAAGGAACACAACGTTTCTAGAGGGAATGCAATAGTTTTAGGAGTGGACACAAAAAGAAAATGCAAAGTGTCTCGGGGGAACACAATCGTTTTGTGTGGAAACGCAAATGTATTGTAAACTAAAGAGAAAAACGCTGCACAAAGTTTCTATGTGGAACGCAAACGTTTCACCAGAGAACACAAATTGTAAACTAAAGCAAAGTTTTTCTGGGCAATGCAAAAGTTTTGCAAATGAGTGCCAAGTTTCTCAGAATAACGCAGAAGTTTTGAGAGCAAAAGCAAAAGTTGTAATAAAATATTTCCTCCCATCTCATATTTATCCATCATCATCACGCCTCCTTAAGGGCTCTGTAGATACTAATGAAGGACATTCACTCATTTAGAAGTGAACGAGCAGCTGCAGCACAAAAGCAGTCATAAGTAGCACAGGTATATTTGTAGCAATAGCCAACAACGCAATAATAATCGACTTTATGCCAAAAATCATTAGGATATTAAGATCATGTTCCATGAAGATATTTAGTAAATGTCCTACTGTAAATATATCAAAACTTAATGTTTGATTAGTAATATGCATTGCTAAGAACTTCATTTGGACAACTTTAAAGATGATTTTCTCAATATTTAGATTTTTTTGCACCCTCAGATTCCAGATTTTCAAATAGTTGCATCTCAGCCAAATATTGTTCTATCCTAACAAACCATACATCAATGGAAAGCGCATTTATGACTGGTTTTGTGGTCCAGGGCATGTCACTGACCTCCAGCTTGTGCGGTTTCTCATCGTTCTGTCTGCGTCTCCTGTTGTTGGACAGCATCCGGTAGAGTTGTAACTGTTTCCTATATCGGCGGCTGCGGAGCATGTGGACCGGCCGCGTGCGGAGGCTGCGGTGGGACTTTAGGGAGGTGCTGGAGGGTGATGGAGAGGAGTCTGTCCCGGAGCTGCACAGCTGCAGGTCTCTGACGGAGCGAGTCATCGGCTTCGGACTATTCGAGTCTTCACACCGATTACGAAGCATTTGCACTCGCTTCAGCCGCTCTCGGAAGCTTCTGGGCTTCGGCTTCAAAGACCCCGTGAAGCTCAGTATGGGAATCGGCATCTTCCAGATGCGTATGGCTCTCCTGAGCAGTTTGTGAGAGCGGGTGTTTAAGTAGATGGCGGGATGGGCCGCACCGATGCTCTTGTTTCGGCGGCGGGTTTGTGGAGCAGACTCCTGCTCCGGTTCATTAGCAGCTGATGATTGAACATCAGAGGAGCTCATGGATGAGGATGAAGCTTCTGCAGCACCGGACAACATTGCTGGACAAAAAGAAACATCTCTTAACCTCGAATGCAATACTCATTCACATATCAATGACCTGTATACAAGTTACAAACAGTCCCTGTACCTGTCTTATTGAAGAATCATTGATATGTGTCCCTGATATGGGTCACAATTATACATTTCTCTTTTATGCCAAAAATCATTTTCATGGAAAATCATGTTCCATGAAGATATTTTGTACATTTCCTACCGTAAATATATCAAAACTTAATGTTTGATTAGTAATATGCATTGCTAAGAACTTCATTTGAACAACTTTAAAGATGATTTTCTCAATATTTAGATTTTTTTGCACCCTCAGAGTCCAGATTTTCAAATATTGTCCGATCCTAACAAACCATACATCAATGGAAAGCTTATTTATTCAGCTTTCAGCTGATGCATAAATCTCAATTTCAGAAAAAAATTACCCTTATGACTGGTTTTGTGCTCCAGGAACACATACAGGGCCGGAGTTTATGTGAGTTTCATGCCTTAGACCAGCCCACTTTTTTAAATCTATTATTCGCTCGCATATCTCCTACAACTGAGGTTCTTGTTTTTGTTTTGTTTTTTAAAAAGGTGCCACCGTCAGGGGAGTCAGAAGATAATTACATCATCATTAGGGTTGCCAATTAACTTCAGAAATGGAAAATAAGGGCTAACTGTGATTCTTTATCTTTTATTCTTTAAAATAAAGAAAATAAGGGACAGAATAATGGATGATCCAAATATTTGTACTGTACCATAATGTAGGCCTATATCAGCCTGCAGTTAAAAAGTTCTCAGAATAATCACTTTTGTTTTGCTTAACCCATTTATGTACAATTATTCAAAAAAATAAATTAATGTCACACAAAAAATGCAAGCATAAAACATTTTTGCTAAACTGATTTTGTAAAATCAAAACGCGCCTACGTTTACAAATAACAATAATTTTCGCAAGAAGAATGATCAACTATCAATTGAGAATTTGTTATTATTATGGTCTGGTGAAAATAATAATATGGGCTGCGAGAATATAATAAATAAAAAGACTAGGGCTGCTGAGAGTGCAGTTTTTATTTAAAATAAAAAAAAAAGTTTTAGTATTTTTTTGTCATTTTTATTAGTTTTTCATCTGTCTTTAAAGTTTTTATTATTATTTATTTTAATTATTTCAGTACTTAATCTAAATCTAGAAATATGCTTCCTTGGCAACTAATCAAAATCAAAATAATTGACTTTTTTATATTTTATTTCAGTTCATGCTCATTTTAATTTCAAGTATGTGTGTATTCATTCATTTAATGATTCGTTTGAACTATAATGACCCTGACCTGAATCTCCCCCAACAGTTAAGAAGTGTTTTAAATAAATGTTTATAAAAATTATTTGTAAGAAAAATTAATAAATACAAATAATAAATCGTCTGATGTCTAATGACTGTAGTAAAAGCAGAAACTATGACTACACACTCACACAATCTACTCATTATAGTGACAATACTGTCACTTAAAATACACTGAAACTGCTCTGAATGTACAGGATTGTTTCAAAGAGATTCGATCACAGATCATATAAAGTTAAAATGATATAAAGCAGGTTAGAAGTGAATATGAATGAACACTGAGTCTCACACACCTGTGGTGATTGTGGTTGTGTTCTTCTCCGTCTGTGATCGATGATTTTCACTCATCTCTGCTGATCAGCATCCGAAGATTCAGTGAGTCTGTAACCGATGCGATTTCAAAACACGCTTCAGACTCGTATCATTTGAATCGACTCTTTACTTTCGAATCGCTCAGAACGTTCGAATGCACACCAGACGAGCGAATCGTTCAGCTTGCGACATTAATTGATTTTTATTGCACTTGTTTTCTGTTAGATGCATGACGAAATAGATTTATCAAGAAGAGATGTTTATTTCTCAAGCCATTAAATCACTGATGTTATGAAAGTTGATCAGCATCCGAAGATTCAGTGAGTCTGTAACCGATGCGATTTCAAAACACGCTTCAGACTCGTATCATTTGAATCGACTCTTTACTTTCGAATCGCTCAGAACGTTCGAATGCACACCAGACGAGCGAATCGTTCAGCTTGCGACATTAGTTGATTTTTATTGCACTTGTTTTCTGTTAGATGCATGACGAAATAGATTTATCAAGAAGAGATGTTTATTTCTCAAGCCATTAAATCACTGATGTTATGAAAGAAAATGCGTTAAAATCTCTTATATAGTATTCTCTGATAGGCTATAATAAGTAGTTTCTGTAATGTTCTATTAATATTCCTTTTTTTTTTTTGAATGCATAAAACTTTAGATACAGAGCTGAAATTGTCTGTGTGATTGCATCACTATTATACAACTTAGAGACTCATCAACAAAAAATAAGCAATAGAAACAACACAAGATCTTAATATGATGTATAATGTGATCAATAAATGACTCGTCACATCATCATGATTCTTGAGTTTAACAGTGAAGATTGCCAAAGCTGCAAAGAGTCAAATTCCACTTTCAGACACGATTCCTCCAGCTCTCTTTGGATGTGGACATGAACAGGTATGATATGCTGTGATGAATTGTGCTGAAGGCTGATAATATCAGTCTAAATGTAGGTCTGAAAGTGGATCTCCAACCTGTAAAAATAAAGAGTTCAAGTCAATATTGGATGAAACTCTATATGTGTTTGATGATGCAAAGATATAACTAGTAACTATCCTTCATGGCTTCACTGACAGATGAAAAGAAGTTGAAGTGATGACCGTGAGCCGGATCAGACCCATGAGTCCAGCGGCTGCGGGGTTCGCTCCACTAAACCGACCGCTGGCCTGCTGGTCCTGATGAAATGCCTCTTATCATTCACACCCTGAAACACATTCAGCATCATGAAGCCATTAAAGCAGCTCTGTCCATTATGTTTGATCATTTTTGTTTGCATTTTTAAGTTCTTCAGAGAGTCATGCAGTACTATGCAGTACAATTTATCACCCAAACATAAACATCTTTTCACTCTCAGTCTATCCGAAATTAGGATGAGTTTGTATCTTCATCAGGTTTGGAGAAATGTAGCACTGCATCAGTGTCTCAGCAATGGATGCTCTGCAGTGAATGGGTGCCGTCAGAATGAGAGTCCAAACAGCTGATAAAAACATCACAATAATCCACAGCACTCCAGTCCATCAGTTAACATCTGGAGAAGACAAAAGCTGAAACTAATCCAGCATTAAGACGCTTTTAACTAAAATACCATTGAGTCCATAATAACTCTTCTCCAGTGAAAAAGTGCATCTGCTGTTGTCTCTCACATCAAAATCCAGCCACATATTTATTTAGAGCTGTTTAAACGCTGCTTGATCTGTGCAGATTTCTCTCCTGATTCACACCAGAACACTTTTACACTGGAGGAAGAGTTATTATGGATTATGAACTCTATGTATTTTAGTTAAAAGCGTCTTAATGCTGGATGTGTCTCAGCTTTTGTCTTCTCCAGATGTTAACTGATGGACTGGAGTGCTGTGGATTATTGTGATGTTTTTATCAGCTGTTTGGACTCTCATTCTGACGGCACCCATTCACTTGCAGTGAGACACTGATGCAATGCTACATTTCTACAAACCTGATGAAGACACAAACTCATCCTGATCTCAGATGATCTGAGGGTGAACACATTTGCAGCAAATGTACATTTTTTTATCAAATTCTTATTTCATTTCCTTGGCATTTGAGCAGTTGTATACAGTTTATATGATATCTGATATCTGTTATACGATGATCTCATTTATCATTTTAGGTTTCGGATTGTTATTTTAAAGCACTGTCGTCAACTTATGTTGCTTTTAACGATGCAATATGAATACATTTGACATGAATGAAGAGTTTAAAAGTTTCTGGAGAACAGAAATGACACCGGACACAACATGATCATTGACCTGAAAAGTTTCTCGTTCAATCATGTGACACGGAGCGTCTGCTGCTCGCTCTGTCTGATCAACAGTGCAGTATCCATCTGCAGCAGAAACAGCAACACATCATCGCATTAGTGCATTAAACACACACACACACACACACATCACGGCATTAGTGCATTAAACACAGACATTTCTGCTATTTCAGATTTTCAATACACTCCATTCTGTGTGATTTATAAGCGTTTTGAAAAGTGGGGACATGGGGTAATGTCCTGAAAAGTCACCTTCTCCTTGTAATACCTGTCATACCTTTGTCATTATACAAATATATCTCCTCATTTGTCACAAAAATGCGTACACACACACATCACTGCATTAGTGCATTAAACACACACACATCACTGCATTAGTGCATTAAACACACACATACATCACTGCATTAAACACAGACACATACACACACACATCACTGCATTAGTGCATTAAACACACACACACACACACACACACATCACTGCATTGGTGCATTAAACACACACACACATCACTGCATTAGTGCATTAAACATACACACATACACACAAACATCAATGCATTGGTGCATTAAACACACACACACACATCATTGCATTAGTACAAAATGCTTACACACGTTTTGAAACTATGGCTCAATTTCTTAAAACTCTAAACACAATACCACAAAACACACACACACACATCACTGCATTAGTGCATTAAACACACACACACACATCATTGCATTAGTACAAAATGCTTACACACTTTTTGAAACTATGGCTCAATTTCTTAAAACTCTACACACAATACCACAAAACACACACACACAACATGCAAAATGTTACACACGTCTTGCAAAAGTAAACACTTCTTTCAAAACTACTTTGACTCTTCTAAAAATTGTATTTTTGCGTAGTAACTCTACACACAAACATAAAATGATTAGCCACATACAGGCCAAACTACACACAGTACATGCATATGCACATATATTTTAAATGCTAACAAAACGAAATATATGGTCTTTACTCGTAGTCCTACCAAAATAACGGTTCCACCTATTCTAACCTTGGAAGGGAACTGTATTGAAAGAGTAAATAGTTATAAATACTTGGGCTTATGGCTTGATGAACGGTTGGGTTTTAATACTCCTATTGAAAATCTTCTAAAAAAGCTCAGACCTAAATTGGGTTTTCTTTTTCGTATTAAAAAGTGCTTTCCTTTTGAAGCAAAAAAAAAGAATTATCCAAAGTTGTTTCCTTTCAGTGTTGGACGATGGTGATGTGGTTTATACTGTATGCATGCAAACGTGTCCTTAAGGAAGTTGGATAGTATATATCATGCTGCAATATGATTTGTGACAAATACATCTTCACGTTCCCATCACTGTACTTTGTACAAAATAGTTGGTTGGTCATCCTTGTACCAAAGGAGAAAAATGCATATGTTATTATTTACTGCCAAGGCATTATTAGGTAAGCTGCCAACTTATATTTGTAATCTTTTATCATATTATACTTGTTAATATATCACTAGAAACTAAAAATTACAAATTACATTTGACTGTTCCTAGAGTGCGCTCTGAATTTGGCAAAACTGCCTTTTCCTCCTATGGTCCTAGGCTATGGAATGAAATGCAGAGTGTTATGATGTTAGAAACAATTCCATCTCTAAATATTTTTAGAAATCTTTTGGAGTTCTACCTGGAAGAAACTTGTGAATGTTTTATGTCATTTTTAATATGATGTTGGATGATATTTGATTTATTTATAATTTTTTGTTTTGTTTTATGTGCGTCTAATCTGTATGTGAAACTTTCTGTGCTGCCATTGTGGCCAGGACTCCCTGGTAGAAGAGATTTATATCTCAATGGGGTAATTCCTGGTAAAATAAAGGATAATAATAATAATATGTACACTGTATATGCAGTATGATGATTTTTACACAGTTATGCAACTGAACTGAATCAATACTGAACTGACTTGAGCTGTAGAATGACACTATTGACTTGTTAGAGCTGCTTTACAGCAGAATGTGAATTTGATACTATTGTGAAGCTGCTGTGAAACAATCTAAATTGTATAAAGCACTTCAGAAATAAAGTTGACTTTCTGGCTTGGCTTGTATGCATATTCAGGATAGATAAATAGATAGATAGATAGATAGATAGATAGATAGATAGATAGATAGATAGATAGATATAGAATGACACTATTGACTTGTTAGAGCTGCTTTACAGCAGAATGTGAATTTGATACTATTGTGAAGCTGCTGTGAAACAATCTAAATTGTATAAAGCACTTCAGAAATAAAGTTGACTTTCTGGCTTGGCTTGTATGCATATTCAGGATAGATAAATAGATAGATAGATAGATAGATAGATAGATAGATAGATAGATAGATAGATAGATAGATAGATAGATAGATAGATAGATAGATAGATAGATAGATAAAGCACTTTATACAATATAGATACAATGTACAGAAAACAGAAGAAGTTTTGATTACTAAGTGAACAAATGACGTATAAGTGTTTTCATGCATGATAGCTGTGTAGGTCATCAGTAAATCAGTGTGGCATTTAAATGGCAGTGTTTCCCAAATTAAACAAAAGAGCTGTTCGTTTTGAATAATATGTGTAATGCAGAGAACTGTGTTTAGAGTTTTGCAAAAAGTTTGTTTTACAATATCAAACTGAGTTTAAAGCATGTAATGTGCTTGTAGTTTTGCAGACTTGTCTAAAGATTAGGTATATGAGTGAATGGTTTCACTAAGTGGGCCTCAAGTACCACTGTTAGTGTCCAAGCAATTTTTAAAAACTGTAAATACACACACACACACACACACACACACCACTGCATTAGTGTATTAAATACATGCGCACATACACACACACACACACACACACACACACAAGCTTAATTCTAACACTAAAGCTTGCATAACAAAGAAGGCACAGCACTTCTGTCATTCTCATGAATGCTGGAGCCTCATAAATATGCTGCATTCAAGCAGCAGGAATCCGTGACCTTGGTTCTTCTCCATTAAGGGCAGTGTGATGTCATCGTTCCTTTGCTTGGCGTTCCTCTGTTTTTTGGGCAGGCCAGAGACAGCTGGCTAAAACACATGATCGATATTCATCATCAGCACAGTGCTCTCTGAAATTAATTTCATAAGTATGGCTGTGAAACACACATCGATCCACCCGTCTTTAACTGCTGTTACCTTGAAGTGTGTTTTGTTCCAGCCGGCCTTACACAGCGTGTGTCGCAGATCCTTATAGGCCCAAACCGTCTGCAGGAGGTGTGACGCGGCTTTGGTCTCGCGCACCGATTGGCTGACAAGTTCACAGATCAACAAGACAGAAAACATCCTGATCAGACCAAAACTACAGCTTTACATCTACTGTTTAGGGTTGTTTCTATGGGAGTAGATTTGTAGATTTTAACATGTTGCTATAGCATAGGGTGTTCTGGGTGGTTGCTATAGGGTTGCTAAGGTGTTCTGAGTGGATGAGCATATCACACACACACACACACACACACACACACACACACACACACACACATCACTGCATTAGTGCATAACACACACACACACACACACACACACACATCACTGCATTAGTGCATTAAACCCACGCACACGCATTTAATTCGAACACTCTAAAGCTTGCATAACAAAGAAGGCACAGCGCTTCTGTCATTCTCATCAATGCAAGAGACTCATAAATATGCTGCATTCAAGCGGCAGGAATCAGTGACCTTGGTTCTTCTCCATTAAGGGCAGTGTGATGTCATCGTTCCTTTGCTTGGCGTTCCTCTGTTTTTTGGGCAGGCCAGAGACAGCTGGCTAAAACACATGATCGATATTCATCATCAGCACAGTGCTCTCTGAAATTAATTTCATAAGTATGGCTGTGAAACACACATCGATCCACCCGTCTTTAACTGCTGTTACCTTGAAGTGTGTTTTGTTCCAGCCGGCCTTACACAGCGTGTGTCGCAGATCCTTATAGGCCCAAACCGTCTGCAGGAGGTGTGACGCGGCTTTGGTCTCGCGCACCGATTGGCTGACAAGTTCACAGATCAACAAGACAGAAAACATCCTGATCAGACCAAAACTACAGCTTTACATCTACTGTTTAGGGTTGTTTCTATGGGAGTAGATTTGTAGATTTTAACATGTTGCTATAGCATAGGGTGTTCTGGGTGGTTGCTATAGGGTTGCTAAGGTGTTCTGAGTGGATTTTACCACATCACTATGGCATAGGGTGTTTTGGGTGGTTGCTAAGGTGTTCTGAGTGGATTTAATCACATCGCTATGGCATAGGGTGTTTTGGGTGGTTGCTAAGGTGTTCTGAGTGGGTTTTACCACATTGCTATAGCATAGGGTATTTTGGGTGGTTGCTATGGGGTTGCTAAGGTGTTCTGAGTGGATTTTACCACGTTGCTATAGCATAGGGTATTTTGGGTGGTTGCTATGGGGTTGCTAAGGTGTTGAGAGTTAATTTTACCACGTTGCTATGGCATAGGGCATTTTGGGTGGTTGCTAAGGTGTTCTGAGTGGGTTTTACCACATTGCTAT
>NW_015505873.1:529974-533971 GCF_001515645.1 Sinocyclocheilus grahami
CATAGGGTGTTTTGGGTGGTTGCTATGGGTTTGCTAAGGTGTTCTGAGTAGATTTTACCAAGTTGCTATAGCATAGGGTGCTTTGGGTGGTTGATATGGGTTTGCTAAGGTGTTCTGAGTGGATTTTACCACGTTGCTATAGCATAGGGTATTTTGGGTGGTTGCTATGGGGTTGCTAAGGTGTTGAGAGTTAATTTTACCACGTTGCTATGGCATAGGGCGTTTTGGGTGGTTGCTAAGGTGTTCTGAGTGGGTTTTACCACATTGCTATAGCATAGGGTGCTTTGGGTGGTTGATATGGGTTTGCTAAGGTGTTCTGAGTAGATTTTACCAAGTTGCTATAGCATAGGGTGCTTTGGGTGGTTGCTATGGGGTTGCTAAGGTGTTCTGAGTGGATTTTACCACGTTGCTATGGCATAGGGTGCTTTGGGTGGTTGCTAAGGTGTTCTGAGTGGGTTTTACCACATCGCTATGGCATAGGGTGCTTTGGGTGGTTGCTAAGGTGTTCTGAGTGGGTTTTACCACATCGCTATGGCATAGGGTGCTTTGGGTGGTTGCTAAGGTGTTCTGAGTGGGTTTTACCACATCGCTATGGCATAGGGTGCTTTGGGTGGTTGCTAAGGTGTTCTGAGTGGGTTTTACCACATCGCTATGGCATAGGGTGCTTTGGGTGGTTGCTAAGGTGTTCTGAGTGGGTTTTACCACATCGCTATGGCATAGGGTGCTTTGGGTGGTTGCTAAGGTGTTCTGAGTGGGTTTTACCACATCGCTATGGCATAGGGTGCTTTGGGTGGTTGCTAAGGTGTTCTGAGTGGGTTTTACCACATCGCTATGGCATAGGGTGCTTTGGGTGGTTGCTAAGGTGTTCTGAGTGGGTTTTACCACATCGCTATGGCATAGGGTGCTTTGGGTGGTTGCTAAGGTGTTCTGAGTGGGTTTTACCACATCGCTATGGCATAGGGTGCTTTGGGTGGTTGCTAAGGTGTTCTGAGTGGGTTTTACCACATCGCTATGGCATAGGGTGCTTTGGGTGGTTGCTAAGGTGTTCTGAGTGGGTTTTACCACATCGCTATGGCATAGGGTGCTTTGGGTGGTTGCTAAGGTGTTCTGAGTGGGTTTTACCACATCGCTATGGCATAGGGTGCTTTGGGTGGTTGCTAAGGTGTTCTGAGTGGGTTTTACCACATCGCTATGGCATAGGGTGCTTTGGGTGGTTGCTAAGGTGTTCTGAGTGGGTTTTACCACATCGCTATGGCATAGGGTGCTTTGGGTGGTTGCTAAGGTGTTCTGAGTGGGTTTTACCACATCGCTATGGCATAGGGTGCTTTGGGTGGTTGCTAAGGTGTTCTGAGTGGGTTTTACCACATCGCTATGGCATAGGGTGCTTTGGGTGGTTGCTAAGGTGTTCTGAGTGGGTTTTACCACATCGCTATGGCATAGGGTGCTTTGGGTGGTTGCTAAGGTGTTCTGAGTGGGTTTTACCACATCGCTATGGCATAGGGTGCTTTGGGTGGTTGCTAAGGTGTTCTGAGTGGGTTTTACCACATCGCTATGGCATAGGGTGCTTTGGGTGGTTGCTAAGGTGTTCTGAGTGGGTTTTACCACATCGCTATGGCATAGGGTGCTTTGGGTGGTTGCTAAGGTGTTCTGAGTGGGTTTTACCACATCGCTATGGCATAGGGTGCTTTGGGTGGTTGCTAAGGTGTTCTGAGTGGGTTTTACCACATCGCTATGGCATAGGGTGCTTTGGGTGGTTGCTAAGGTGTTCTGAGTGGGTTTTACCACATCGCTATGGCATAGGGTGCTTTGGGTGGTTGCTAAGGTGTTCTGAGTGGGTTTTACCACATCGCTATGGCATAGGGTGCTTTGGGTGGTTGCTAAGGTGTTCTGAGTGGGTTTTACCACATCGCTATGGCATAGGGTGCTTTGGGTGGTTGCTAAGGTGTTCTGAGTGGGTTTTACCACATCGCTATGGCATAGGGTGCTTTGGGTGGTTGCTAAGGTGTTCTGAGTGGGTTTTACCACATCGCTATGGCATAGGGTGCTTTGGGTGGTTGCTAAGGTGTTCTGAGTGGGTTTTACCACATCGCTATGGCATAGGGTGCTTTGGGTGGTTGCTAAGGTGTTCTGAGTGGGTTTTACCACATCGCTATGGCATAGGGTGCTTTGGGTGGTTGCTAAGGTGTTCTGAGTGGGTTTTACCACATCGCTATGGCATAGGGTGCTTTGGGTGGTTGCTAAGGTGTTCTGAGTGGGTTTTACCACATCGCTATGGCATAGGGTGCTTTGGGTGGTTGCTAAGGTGTTCTGAGTGGGTTTTACCACATCGCTATGGCATAGGGTGCTTTGGGTGGTTGCTAAGGTGTTCTGAGTGGGTTTTACCACATTGCTATAGCATAGGGTGCTTTGGGTGGTTGCTATGGGGTTGTAAGGTGTTGAGAGTTGATTTTACCCCGTTGCTATAGCATAGGGTGCTTTGGGTGGTTGCTATGGGGTTGCTAAGGTTTTCTGAGTGGATTTTACCACGTTGCTATGGCATAGGGCATTTTGGGTGGTTGCTAAGGTGTTCTGAGTGGGTTTTACCACATCGCTATGCCATAGGGTGTTTTGGGTGGTTGCTATGGGTTTCCTAAGGTGTTCTGAGTGGGTTTTACCACATCGCTATGCCATAGGGTGTTTTGGGTGGTTGCTGTGGGTTTGCTAAGGTGTTCTGAGTGGGTTTTACCACATCGCTATGCCATAGGGTGTTTTGGGTGGTTGCTATGGGTTTGCTAAGGTGTTCTGAGTGGGTTTTACCACATTGCTATGTCATAGGGTGTTTTGGGTGGTTGCTATGGGTTTGCTAAGGTGTTCTGAGTGGATTTTACCCCGTTGCTAAAGCATAGGGTGTTTTGGGTGGTTGCTATGGGTTTGCTAAGGTGTTGAGAGTTGATTTTACCATAATGCTATGGCATAGGGCATTTTGTGCGGTTTGACACCTTGTTCTGTTGATTGAGACCAGTTTCTGGATTCCCTGTCCCTGAATGAGGAATCTGGCGTTCTCCAGGTTCTCAGAGACGATCTCCAGTATAGTGTTCAGGACGGCCACCACCGTGTCTCCCTCCAGGTTCTTGGCGGGTCGCTGCTGGCCGCAGGGCAGGTTACTGACCAGATCCCTCATGGCGTAACTCCCTGACCGGGCAGCAGAGAGACCGTCAGTCTCAGCATCACATGGAGAGCATCAGAGTAAAGCTGCTACTCTGGATCTTACCAATAAGATCTTTGTTCTTGTGGTCGATGGCAAGGTTTCTGAGCGCAATGGCGATCGCTCGCACCACTTTATCCGCACCCGAGTGCAGCAGTTCCACCAGCACCGGCAGACCCTTCTCCTTACGCACCGTTGCTCGGATATAATTGGACCACTGAGAAAACGAAGAGGAAGTTTAATTAAGAAGATTTAATTCATGCTTTACTGCTTTGTAATGTAATTTTAAGTTTGTGTTTTGAACAGATAGTTTCACTTGTTACTCTGAAGAGTAAAACATACTCAGTCACACTATAAGTCATCTTAGTTTTGGTTTTTAATGTTTTCTCTTAAATCATTAATACTGTAATAATACAGAAAAAAAATATTAGGCCTAAATTTAGGATTTGAATTGCATATAAAATTTCCATGCATTTAAATTACACAGTATTATGTTAAACATACTAATAAACTTAATGTGCTGCATATTTTTCATAGATCACAGATAAATGAAACAGGTCTGACTTCCACAAAACATAATGTTAATGTTAAAACTGTGTAATCCAAATGCATGGGAATTTTATATGCAATTTAAATATATAAACATTTTGTATGAATAAAAATACTTACATTTTGAATTTAGGCCAATACTGTATGTGACCCTGGACCACAAAACCAGTCATAAGGGTCAATTTTGTGAAATTGAGATTTATACATAATAACATTACATGAGTAAATAAGCTTTCCATTGATGTATGGTTTGTTAGGATCGGA
>NW_015505873.1:534614-562606 GCF_001515645.1 Sinocyclocheilus grahami
AGTTATAGACTGTCAGTCGCAGATGCTCAGTTACAGATGGTCATTCACAGATGGACAGATTTAGACAGTTCCAGACGGTCAGTCGCAGATGGTCAGGTCAGGCACAGATGGTCAGTTGAAGACAGTCGCAGATGGTCAGTCACAGATGGACTGTTACAGACGGTCAGTCGCAGATGGTCAGTCACAGACGGTCAGTCACAGATGGTCAGTCACAGTTGGTCAGTCGCAGATGGACAGTCACAGACAGTCAGTCACAGATGGACAGTTACAGATGGACAGTTACAGACGGTCAGTCACAGATGGTCAGTCACAGACGGTCAGTCGCAGATGGACTGTTACAGACGGTCAGTCGCAGATGGACAGTTACAGACGGTCAGTCACAGATGGTCAGTCACAGATGGACTGTTACAGACGGTCAGTCGCAGATGGACAGTTACAGACGGTCAGTCACAGATGGTCAGTCACAGATGGACTGTTACAGACGGTCAGTCACAGATGGTCAGTTACAAATGGTCAGTCACAGTTGGTCAGTCACAGATGGTCAGTTACAAATGGTCTGTCACAGTTGGTCAGTCACAGACGGTCAGTTACAAATGGTCAGTCACAGTTGGTCAGTCACAGACGGTCAGTCGCAGATGGACTGTTACAGACAGTCAGTCACAGACGGTCAGTCGCAGATGGTCAGCCGCAGACAGTCAGTTACAGACGGTCAGTTACAAATGTTCAGTTCCAGACGGTCAGTTACAAATGGTCAGTCACAGTTGGTCAGTCACAGACGGTCAGTCACAGATGGACTGTTACAGACGGTCAGTCACAGACGGTCAGTCACAGACGGTCAGTCACAGACGGTCAGTCACAGACGGTCAGTCACAGACGGTCAGTCACAGACGGTCAGTCACAGACGGTCAGTCACAGACGGTCAGTCACAGACGGTCAGTCACAGACGGTCAGTCACAGACGGTCAGTCACAGACGGTCAGTCACAGACGGTCAGTCACAGACGGTCAGTCACAGACGGTCAGTCACAGACGGTCAGTCACAGACGGTCAGTCACAGACGGTCAGTCACAGACGGTCAGTCACAGATGGACTGTTACAGACGGTCAGTCGCAGATGGACTGTTACAGACGGTCAGTCACAGACGGTCAGTCACAGATGGTCAGCCGCAGACAGTCAGTTACAGATGGTCAGTTACAAATGTTCAGTTCCAGATGGTCAGTTACAAACGGTCAGTCACAGTTGGTCAGTCACAGACGGTCAGTCACAGACGGTCAGTCACAGATGGTCAGCCGCAGACAGTCAGTTACAGATGGTCAGTTACAAATGTTCAGTCACAGTTGGTCAGTCACAGACGGTCAGTGTTTGGTGTGACTCACGGCCCAGTGTCCAGCTGACAGGTTCTGCAGGGCTCCAGCCGCTGCCTCCAGTGTGTTGTGATTCTGACTCAGTTTGAGGAGCGACAGGTAGAGTCGGACCACCTCCGGCTGGTACAGAAGCTCCAGGCCTGCAGAAACAGATCCATTAGCATGAATCATGCATGAAACACTTCATGCAATCATCTAAAATACATGTGAAACGGAAATGTGTGACGTGAAGACCAAATCCCGTCAGAACTAGAGTTCTGCATTATTTTAAGAACACGTGAGCGCTGGTCGACAGGCTTTTACTGATGTTCTGAGAGGATTTCTTGGGCACTGCGGGACGAGCTACACATTGAAGTTTAATATTTAATGCAGAGGTTTGTTCAGATCACTCTGAGCACTAGTGCTGGTGATGCTGGAGTTGGTAAACAGCACTGAATAACAGATTTACAGTCACACCTGAACCAAAACATTCAAGATTCTGTATTTGATCCTCTACAGTCAAACCAGATTCAGAAAGTCTGATCCCGGCTGAAAAGCAGAGACGATCACGAGAGGCTTTAGGGATTTTATATATCAGAACGTGCCTTTCATACTAACAGTGTCTCTCTCTGTTACTGCAGCAATTCTTCATTCACATCAGTGAGTCAAACACACATCTAACGATCCTGCTGCTAGCCGATCATCAGACCATCCTCCTCAAATAAACATGTGCAGGTCATACTGAGAAACGCACAGCATCTTAAACTCATAAAAACTCACATTTCACTCCAAAACCATAAGAAAAAAAGCACACTGCATAAAAAAAATGAAGACTACTTTTAGGACTGTTAAGCAAATTTTCCCCAAGTTCTTATTACTGCATTCATGATTTTTCTTAACATTAATTATCCATGAAACCCTTTAAAATCACAAGACAAAATAATAATTATTTATTGCAGAAAATTACAAATATTTAAGGACTCAAAGTTTTTTTTTTTGCATTGCATTGTTATTTTTTATAACAATTAAACACACTTGTAGTATTTATTACTATAATGCATTGCTTTTAATTTTTTTTAAATTATTTTTTAATTATCTTCAGTGATGACTCTCAATAGACTACATGATACCCAAGAAAACTAACATTTCACTTTCTTTCCATTAACAGCATATTTTTTTATAATAATTAAGCACATTTTCCCCAAATTTCTTATTACTGTAATCCATTTGATTTCATATTTTTATCATTTTTTTTATTGTAATTATCCTCAATAATGATTCTCATTAGACTCTCATTACTCTACTACTATAATTTTTTACAGCATTCATGTAAAAAATGTTCAAATCAAATTAAATGCAGTACTACAAATACTAACACCACGTAGAAATACTTTTAAAATGTATAGATACATGTTAAATAAAACATCACGATTTGCTTGATTAATGTGGGAAGATCTCATTCTCTTTCATTTTTTATATTTTCCTTATTATTATCTTTACACCAATCACTGAACTGCAGTAACTGAAGGTAAATGAAAACATTAAAACTCTTTTTTCTTAATAGAAATAAAGCTGATGCAAAATATATATATATTAGATGATAAAATGTTACTTAAAACTTAAACAAAAATGAGAAATGCTACCTTGGGAACTAACTGTGTTAAACTTACTGAAACAAAGAATTAAAAAGAAATTTCCTTAACTGACGTTAACCTGACATAAAATATAACTATTAAATGAAAAACGTAAACTTTAAACTTTAAAAATTAGAGATGTTGTCTTGGCAAATAACTGAAATACATTAAGATAAAGTATTAAACTTACTAAAGCTAAAACTAAATATTATTTTCCTTATCTAATATAAAGCTGACAAAATATAAATATTAGATGACTAAAAACTTAATTAATTAAACGTAAACATTATAAACGTCATCTTGGCAAATAACTGAAATAAAATAAGTTAAGGGTACTCAAAAGTATTAAAAATCATTTTACGAAAGTAAAATAAAGATGACATAAAATATAAATAATATATTTTTAAAAATTATGTACTAAAATTTACTAAAAATAAATGTTTCTAAATTTATTACTAAATTACAATACTAAAAATAAGTTAAAGGCCAAGCAGAAATATGAAAAAAACAAAAGCACAATAAAGTTACTAAAACTTAAACTAAAATTATTTTCAAAAACTGATCATATAAAAAATTAAAGCTAATTTAAAATATTGATAAATACTATAATTATATGAATTTATATCATAATAACAATAATAAATTCTATAACACTAAAAAAACATTCAAAAGTCAGGCTGCTTATTTTGGTGGAAATGTGGGATACGGCTGACGGGACGCATACTGAGCGACAGAGACGTCTGAGAAACAGAGATGTCTGAGAGACAGAGACGACAGAGACGACAGAGAGACAGAGACGTCTGAGAGACAGAGACGTCTGAGAAACAGAGATGTCTGAGAGACAGAGACGACAGAGACGACAGAGAGACAGAGACGTCTGAGAGACAGAGACGTCTGAGAAACAGAGACGTCTGAGAGACAGAGACGTCTGAGAGACAGAGACGTCTGAGAGACAGAGACGTCTGAGAAACAGAGACGTCTGAGAGACGTCTGAGAGACAGAGACGTCTGAGAGCTGTCTGAGAGACAGTGAGAGACAGAGACGTCTGAGAGACAGTGAGAGACAGAGACGTCTCAAAGACGTCTGAGAGACAGAGACGTCTAAGAAACAGAGACGACAGAGACGTCTGAGAAACAGAGACGACAGAGACGTCTGAGAAACAGAGATGACAGATGTCTCTGTCATCTCTGTTTCTCAGACGTCTCTGTCTCTCAGACGTCTCTGTCTCTCACTGTCTGAGAGACAGTGAGAGACAGAGACGTCTGAGAGACAGTGAGAGACAGAGACGTCTCAAAGACGTCTGAGAGACAGAGACGTCTAAGAAACAGAGACGACAGAGACGTCTGAGAAACAGAGACGATAGAGACGTCTGAGAGACAGAGACGTCTAAGAAACAGAGACGATAGAGACGTCTGAGAGACAGAGACGACAGAGACGTCTGAGAAACAGGGACGTCTGAGAGACAGAGACGATAGAGACGTCTGAGAGACAGAGACGTCTGAGAAACAGAGACGTCTGAGAGACAGAGACGTCTGAGAAACAGGGACGTCTGAGAGACAGAGACGTCTGAGAAACAGAGACGATAGAGACGTCTGAGAGACAGAGACGTCTGAAAAACAGAGACGTCTGAGAAACAGAGACGTCTGAGAGATTAAGATTAAAGATTAAAATCGCAGCCCTGCCTCTGTTTTGTCTGCAGTGTTTCTCAGGTTTCAGACACAGATTTCAAATGAAATGTGGCCAAACACAAACACACTCCAACCTTTCATCGGCAGACTCCTCCTGCAAAGATCCGCACCGCCGCTCTTCTTCTCTCCGGCTCCGTGTCGCTTGCCTGAGGAGAACCAGTGCACACATCAGAGTGCGTGTGTGTGTGTGTTTGTGTGTGTGTGTGTGTGTTTGTGTGTGTGTGTGTGTGTGTGTGTGTGTGTGTGCGTGTGTCAGATGGCAGTGCGCACCAGAGTGGGTGTGTGTGTGTGTGTGTGTGTGTGTGTGTGTGTTTTTGTGTGTGTGTGTGTGTGTGTGTGTGTGTGTGCGTGTGTGTGTGCGTGTGAGTGAGTGTGTGTGTGAGTGCATGTGTGCGTGTGTGTGTGCGTGAGTGAGTGTGTGTGTGCGTGCATGTGTGTGTGCTTGTGTGTGCGTGTGCATGTGTGTGTGCGTGTGTGTGTGTGTGTGTGCGTGTCTGTGTGTGTGCTTGTGTGTGTGCGCGTGTGCATGTGTGTGTGCGTGTGTGTGTGTGTGCGTGTGTGTGTGTGTGTGCGTGTGTGGGTGTGTGTGTGTGGTGTGCGTGTGTGTGTGTGTGTGTGTGTGCGTGTGCGTGTGCGTGTGCGTGTGTGATGCGTGTGTGTGTGTGTGTGTGTGTGTGTGTGTGCGTGTGCGTGTGTGTGTGGGACGGTGGTGGGCGGCACGTGGGAAGCTGAATTTAAAAACTTACACTGATGGAACCATTCTTCTGCAGAAACCAGCGGAGCGGCCATGAAACACAAAACACACACACACTCATCAGACACAGCTATAACAATGAGAACTAGGGTTTATAAATCATGACTGCAGGCTGTGTTTCATTTACTGTCATAATTGAATGTGCATTACTAGAAACTTGCAAAACAATGTGGTGTTACCAGGGTTATTAAAGTTAACCAAAACCATAAAACAATGTTTGTTACTTGAAATAAAATGCATTTTGAAAAATACATTTGTATATATTTTTTTAATTTGAAATAGAATCTTTTGTGACATTATAAATGTATTTACTGTCACTTTAATAAAATACTTTCAATTAAATCAAACTGAAAATATAAAAATAAAAACAAATTTTAAATTTTAATAAAAATACAATAGCATTGATATATGATACTAAAGAATAAATATGATACTAAAATAACCTGCGTGTTACATAAACACTGTTCAAGCTGGATATTGTCCATGTGAGTGGGGTCAGTGAGATATACTTCTGAAAAAATTAAAAATTAATACTTTTATTCATCAACGATGCATTAAATTGATCAAAAGTGCCAGTAAAGACATTTATAATGTTACAAAAGCTTTCGATTTCAAACAAATGCTGTTCTTTTGAACTTTCTGTTCATCTGTGAATCCTGAAAAATAAAATGCATCAGTTTCCACAAAAATATCGTGCAGCACAACTGTTTCCAACATTGATAATAATCAGAAATATTTCTCGAGCAGCAGATCAGCATATTATACTGATTTCTGAAGATCATGTGACACTGAAGACTGGAGGAATGATGCTGGAAATACAGCTGCGCATCACAGAAATACATTACGGTTTAACAGAGATTCACATAGAACACAGCTGTTTTACATTCTAATAATATTTTACTATTTTTACTGTATTTTTGATCAAATAAATGCAGCCTTGGTGAGCAGAAGAGACTTCTGAATGCTGGTGTACTATTTTACTTCTGTAGTGATGTATTTGTGAGTGCTGTTATGATAATGGTTCAGTAAGTGTCTGACCTTTGGTCGCTAGTCCTCCAACACGTTCCGGCTCGTCCTTCTTCTTATGGTGACCTCCTGATTTCGCGCTGTGATTGGCTGCTTGGATGTGGAATTTCTCAGCTCCAGGAACTTCTTTGTGCACGTGATACGACAGATTACGCAAGATACAGACGCAGTTCTCCACCGACTGCGGAAAACACACACGAGAAACACAGGTGTAAGACTGAGAGGAAGCCTTCAAAACCAGGAGAAATGCACAAATATGATTCAAACACACTGCAGGAGAGATGCACACAGAGCATCATATCACATAAAAACAAATGTGTATTATTTTTTTTAATAATAATAACAATAATAATAATAATTATTATTATTATTATTTAATTTTGCTTAAAGTTTAGTTTATAAATTATTATTATTAAAGTAAACTCAAGTAATAATTATAATAATACTAATAATAATAATAATATTGTTTATTATTATTACTATATTAAATGAACTTACATAATAATAATAATAATAAATATTTAGTTTTAGTTAATAATAATAAAAATAATGTTTATTATTATTATTATTATTATTTTTTTAGTTTTGTTTAAAGTTTAGTTTATAAATTATTATTTTTATTATTATTAAAGTAAACTCAACTGGAATTAAAAAGTAGATAGTAATAATAATAACGATAATAATAATAATATTAACCATTATTATTATATTGAATAAAATCACATAATAAAATTGAAAATAATAATAATAAATATTTAGTTTTAGTTAATAATAATGATTATTATTATTATTATTATTATTTAATTTTGTTTAAAGTTTAGTTTATAAATTATTATTATTAAAATAAACTCAACTGGAATTACTAACAACTAGATAGTAGTAATAATAACAATAATAATAATATTAACCATTATTATTATATTGAATAAAATCACATAGTATAATTTTAAAATAATAATAATAATAATTTAGTTTTAGTTAATAATAATAATAATAATAATTAAAATATGAGAAATCAGATTTCATTTTAAGTGAAATATAATTTATTTTTTCCCTTGTTTTTGGTGTGAAATGTGAGGTGATCAGTTCATGTGCAGGTGTGCCGTGGCCTGGATTTCTATTTAAATTCTTACTTTGTTATTTATGTCCCTCTTGGCGACAGCAGAATAGAGCGCGTGCAGCAGAGCGTCCACCAGCCCGTCACACTCACGCAGTCTCTGTCGAGCTTCAGCTCCGTCTGAACTCACGTTCCTGCAAACACACGAGCGCAACACAATCCTGCTGCAGTCTGACGGATCAGCATCAGAGCAACGAAAGACCGCTTAACCCTCAGAACGCATTCAGGTCGTTTTGACCTGGAAGATATACTTTTTTTTTTTTTTTAATGCATAGAATTTAGAGAGGGAATGAAACTTTGCAAATGCGTTAAGACCCTCGAAATACACATCATTTATTTTTTTCAAATTTTTTACAATTATTTTTTAAGAGATATAAGCATTTAAAATGTTTGGGTCATTTTTGACCCGAGTGTGTATGGAGCACCATTAGTGTCAAAAACTTTTTACTTTTTATAAAATTATCTATGAAGTTATATTAGTGTCAAAAACTCTGGTAACATATTTCACTTCTTCCTCATATCTCACACACTTTTTGGACTGGATTTTGTTGATGATCATAAATATGCATGTTTATTGATAAACCAGCGCAACATGAAAAATTGATCACTTTTTTCATCTGAAAGTGAAAGTTTATGCAAGTAAAATTAATTTATTTTGTTTGAAAACTTTTCAGAGTAATATTTATGTTGCTTTGATGTTGTTTTGTTAAAAAAAATGTAGGTTTTATAAATTTGGATCATGAGTTTAATTGAACTTCAATTCATTCCAATGGGGTTAATACTGAGATGATATGTTCTTATAAATTTCATACAATGATATATTCAGATAAATTTTGCCTCAATATTGAAAAACAAATCTACATATTTTGCATCAGTTTTTTTGGTGTAGGTCATATGTAATCTACATTTCTTAATTACTAAAAAAGGGGTAAATACAGTAATAGCATGGTAACATTCAAAACTTTGCATTTTTTCACATTCACTCATTAATGAGAAGTTGCTGATCAGATACAATATGGTTTAATTGAAAAAATATGAATTTATGACTATTTAATAAAATCAAATTATGAGGGTTAAAGAGCTTGATTTGAGCCGGTACGTACCTCAGTTTTGACGTCACGGTTCTGTATAGTTTCGGTACAGCAGGAGAAAAAAAACTAAACATAAATAGCTTTTTTTTTTTACATTTAACAATGGATTACTGAATAAATTCTTTAAATAAATCCAATTATAATTACAATTTATAATAATTTACAGAGTCATAACTTGTTTCATAAAATATTTATATAAACATATGCATTAAATAATTAAAACATCACTAACACGTAAAATAAATGATGTACAGGCCTAGTCTAATATTTCACAAAATGCTCTTCACTAGACTTCATTTCTCGAGCAAATAATGAGCTGGAGACACTGATATAAATGCCTGAGGTAAATGAAATGCTATGTGACAGCTGTTTTAATCTTTCCGCGGTTGAAACACTAATTGAGCGATTACGCAAGGGGTGAGACGTTCATTCATGTATATTTTGCGTTAAATCTAGTAATAAAGATGAAGGGATGATCGCGCTCCATGCTTCCGTTAGAACTGAGGTGTTAGTTTACGGCGATCTGTCGCGCCGCATCAAAGAGCGTCAAAACGGCATTTATTGTCTGAATTTCCTGAAAAAATGAAACGATTTGAAAGACCCGTACCGAGAATTTTCGGTACAAATACATGTACAGTTACACCCCTAGAGAAAAGCGAACCTCAGGCATCCTGAAGTGTTCTTGAAGACCGTGTTCCACTCCGGGTCTCCGGGTCGGGCCGGGTCGTTCGGGTCTCCTCTCAAACCCGAGTGAGGGATAATGATCTCGTCGGTCAGCGTCTGCAGGCCGTGGTTGATGACGATTATCTTCAGAGGCTCATGGGAGGAGATATTCCACAGCGTTCCTGAGAAACACATGAGGAATCGTCAGGAGACTCAGTTCACTAGAACTAAGAATGATTCCATTTACAGGCCAGTCGTGGCTTGCTATTAAGCACTGACGGAACTACAACACTCAGTTCAATTCAATTCAATTCAGTTCAATTCCCTTCTCTTCACTTCAGTGCTGGTGACCAGTTAGATAGTGGAAGTGTTTCTGTAGCTCAAACAGAAGAGAAGGAAAGAAGTCTCTTCTGCTCACCAACACTGCATTTATTTGATCAAAAATACAGTAAAAATTTTGAAATATTATCACAATTTAAAATAGCTGTTTTCTATGTGAATATCTGTTAAACTATATTATTTCTGTGATGCGCAGCTGTATTTTCAGCATCATTCCTCCAGTCTTCAGTGTCACATGATCTTCAGAAATCAGTATAATATGCTGATCTGCTGCTCGAGAAACATTTCTGATTATTATCAATGTTGAACACAGTCGTGCTGCACAATATTTTTGTGCAAACTGTGATGCATTTTATTTTTCAGGATTCACAGATGAATAGAAAGTTCAGAAGAACAGCATTTATTTGAAATAGAAATCTTTTGAAACATGTCTTTACTGTCACTTGTGATCAATTTAATGCAGTATTCATTTCTTTCATCGTTCCAATGAAATCAGTGTGATTTATCATCATTGAGATACTATTGCAGTTTTTGTTATTATTTAGTATTAGATTTTATTTGTATATTTTCTGTTTTCATTGAAGTTAAACTTTTAGTAACTTTGTTGTGTTTTTGTCATTTTTATTGTTTTTAAATGTCTATAGAGTTTTTAGTAATTTTTTCAATTTCAGTTTTAGTTACTTTTAGCACATCAAGTTAAACTAGCTAGTTGCCTTGTCAACTAGCTAAAATAAAAGAAGTTTAAGTTTTTTATATTTTACTTTATTTCAGCTAACACTTATTTTATTTCAAGTTAGGGCTGCACGATATTGGAAAAAAATGACATTGCGATATCTTTTTTTCTGCGATATATATTGCAATGTGTAGAAATGCAGGAATGTTCGTCAGATGTCTTGAACTGCTCAAAAATTAAATAATTAATAATTCTAGAATAATTGGGATGATTTTGTAGGCATCTTCATAGAAAATAAATATAATAAAAAAGTATACTAATAAAAACAACTTTTTACTTTTTGCCTTATCCTTATTTTGGGTTGTTTAATACACTACTTGACTCACCTCATTCACTACCAATTCAGGCAAATCAAGGATCTAATATGTTAGATTTAAACTTTGTGTAAGTTATTTGTTATTTTATGTTAGGCCTATTGTTTTGTTTAATACAAGTGAGTCTGTCGTTGTACTGTTTTGTAACTGTCCATTCAAGCAATTGACGCTAAATTGCCGCTAATTCGAAAGTGAAAGTAAAATGCGCACAGCATTTAAACTATTTAAAGGCGAAGGAAAGTGAGGAAAAGAGGGTAAACTCGAACGAACTCCAAAATCATCCTTTCAGCAGCCAAAATATTTCCATATAACTGACGATGCATTTATTTTTGCGACATATCTTTCAGTTTGGTGCTTTTCTCCCATTCCTTGTTTATTTCGCCATGCACACGCAGAGATTGCATGCAAAAATGTGAAGCAACAAACGTGTGCTTTGCAGCCTAAATAGTTTTTTAAGAACCCTTAAATCAGAATTAATTACTTTATATCAGGCAAATATAGAACCGTGCAAGTTTTTTTTCTCTTTTGAATCAAACAAAAATATGTATATGTTTTGCCCTGCCCAGATTCCTGACTGGAATCTGAACCAGAATTGTTACATTTCTCATAACTCCAATCCCAAATTTCTAAATCAAACACACTGTTTAATTCTAAGCCAATTTACAAGAAGCTGCACAAACCTCACATTTATTAGAAACAGAAATCTTTTGTATCATTATAAATGTCTTCACCGTCACTTTTGATCAATTTAATGTGTCCTTGATGAATAAAAGTATATATATATATTTTTTAAAAAGGTACTGACCCCAAACTTTTGAACGACAGTGAATCAGGGTTCCCACTCTTTTTCAGAATTCATTTTCCAGGACTTTTCACATTTCATTACGACGGGAATAAAAGACATGGATCACAGATTCACGGCCTAAAGTAATATATTTCTCTCTCTTTTTAAGACTTTTAAAGGGGTCATATGATGCAATTTAACTTTTTCCTTTCTCTTTGGAGTGTTACAAGCTCTTGGTGCATAAAGAAGATCTGCAAAGTTGCAAAGACTAAAGTCTCAAATCTAGAGAGATATTCTTTATAAAAGTTAAGAGTCAGCCACACCTACGTAAAACGGCTCGTTCTAACACGCCCCCACATACCTACGTCACGATGTGGGAAGATTTGCATAATGCCGCCCAAATGTTCACACAAAGAAAGAAGGCGTAACTTTTAGTCTCGCTGTAGTATTGTTGCTGCCGCCGCCATGTCGTGAAGGCGAAACTACTTTGTTTGGTCTTCCAAAAGAGGACGATATCTGCTTCGTCATGCCTAGAGCTGATCTGTGCTGGTTGCAGAGGAAATACAACAACTTCACGCTGTGGATCGCCGGATCGGCTTTCACCGTGGACGAAGCGGAGTCCAGCCCGGGGTCGTCACATGTGGTTGCCGCAAACCTCCTTCGTCGAATCCGCCGGCCGCCGCTCACTCTAACCTGCCGTGTGTGACGCTGTGTTTCGTTGTGAAAGCAAAACTACTTTGTTTGGTCTTCCAAAAGAGGACACGACTAGAAATCAGTGGTTAAGTTGTATTTACAACACTGTTCCAGAACACTTCAACCCAAATATTCAGATGTGTTCAGGGCATTTTATGGAGGACTGTCTCCTGATCCTGGGAGAGTAGACTACAATGCCGGCTGTTCTGACTCACAGCCTGTAAGTACATTTTTCATATTTAAAGGATTTGCCACTGATGATTCAAACGTGAGTTTTGAGCAGTGTAGAGTAGCGCTTGTTGTTTGTCATTTCTCCGATCACAAATGCAGACATGGTTTTATGTTTACGCTGCATGATACAACGCAACGCGTAAAAAGACAGTCATTAAAAGTCATTATAATCAGTAATTATGTCCCCACTGGATGCAGCAAATGCCTCGTTTGTAATGGGTTTTAATGTTTTTGTCTCGTCGCTCCGGCCGGACAGGGCATCATCACAGTATGGTAGGGGCGTAACATTTCTGTCACACGCTTAAGGTATTCGGCCAATCACAACGCACTGGACAGCTAGCCAATCACAGCACACCTCGCTTTTCAGAACGATGAGCTTTGTAACAATCGACACGTTTCAGAAAGGCGGGGCATAGAGGAGAAATAATAAAGTACAGTATATGGAAAATAATGTGTTTTTTGAACTCATAAACACATTTCATTACACCAAATACACAACATAATGTTCTTTTTAGCAATATCATATGACCCCTTTAAGAAGTCTTAAAAAAACTTACACATTATGGCTATGATGACTTAACTATAAAATCAGAAATGCACGAAATATGCACACACACTGAGCTTCTGATGTTAAACTATTCACTTTATTATGATAAACACATTACGATGACTGCCTAGGTGGTTCTCATTAAGTTTTCCCTTCCATCTTTCACCAACTGCAGTTAAAATAAAATAAAATAAAATAAAATAAGGCATTCTAAAAAAAATTGTCTGCAAAAAGCATCTGTCCCAATCAAAATAAACAACATAAAAATGTCTGTCCAACTGTATATATTATTGACACTATTCAGACTTTAGGGGTTAAATGTATCGAAGTTGATCCGTGATCCATACTGATCATGAATTTAATGTTTTAAAATGAATACAATTTTGAATAGTAAGAGAAAAAGCAGTAGGTGGCAGCAAATAACAGTCTTAACTAGATTGAAACGTTTGTAGACAAACTTTAAGTTGGCTTGAAAAAGCCTGGCTAGAAAGTTTGAAAAAGTTTTAAAAGCTTGCAGTCTGAAAGTTTTCAGTCTGAAGTAGTTTGAAAGTTAAAATAGTTTTAAAGATTAAAGTTTGAATGTTTTCAAGGCAATACAGTCTATCAGAAAAAACAGATAGGTATAAAACATATTGCTAGGGTACCTGGGGTGGTTGCTAGGCTGTTTCTAGCATGACTAGTATGTTGCTAGCGTGATTAAAATGTTACTAGCATGTTGCTAGCATGATTCACATGTTACTAGCCTGCTTCTAGCATGATTAGCAAGTTACTACCGTGTTTCTAGCATGATTAGCAAGTTAATAACATGTTGCAAGCATGATTCTAGCATGATTAGCATGTTACTAGCATGTTGCAAGCATGATTCTAGCATGATTAGCAAGTTAATAACATGTTGCAAGCATGATTCTAGCATGATTAGCATGTTACTAGCATGTTGCAAGCATGATTCTAGCATGATTAGCATGTTGTTAGCATGGTGTTATCATTTTGTTAACATGGTTAACAAGTTACTAGCATGTTTCTAACATGTTGTTAGCATGATTAGCAAGTTACTAGCATGTTGTTAACATGATTAGCAATTTAATAGAAATTATGCTGTTTTGGTTTTGATGGTCTGGTTTACGAAAACCGTAAGCCGGATCAGTTTGAAAAGATATAGCAACCCGAGTCAGACCAGTCTGAAGGTCTGACCTAAGTTTGGTGTTTGTAGCTTTAAAAGTCTAGGAGGAGATACATTAAAAAATAAAAATAAATGTCTCAGAAGAAGAAGAAGTTTAAATAGGATTTCAGTAAGTTGGCTTTTTCAAGCCAACTTAATAAATGATATTACTTATTGGCTAATATTAGATATTTAACTGTGAACTTCTGTCTTTTAAACATTAGTTTTCCCTGTTGTGTCCTAGATCATGACTTTCAACATAGATGCACATGTAAAATGGTGAATTTTTTTTTTCTGTGGTTATTTCAGGGCTATAAATGTCCATAGTTGTAGGATGTGTATTCTATATAATTTTGTTTTTGCAACTCTCTCAAAATACCTACTTCTCATTTACTTATTATAATCCACTGCCAATAGTTCTACTTTTTGGGTATTCATCAGTTTGTCAAGAATATTCTAATCAAACTGTATGTATTTTTGCTGTATATGTTATGACTTTTAGCTTAGTTTTAGTGTGATTTGATATTTTTAGACAAAATAGTATTGGTCTATAATACAGGCAATTTATTAGTATGGGTAATAATTAAGGGTTTTTTTCGAGTGAGTCACCAGAGTCATTCTTTTTAAAGATTCATTCAAAATGCTTATTCATTTAGGAATGAAGCAAATCACGGTCTTTATGAATGAGTCACTGAATCGCTTTCTCAAATGATTCGTTCAAAAATGCCGATTGGTGGAATTGTTGAATAAGTTATGTTATTATTGTTTTCTTTGTGCACAAAAAGTATTCTTGTAGAAATTTCGGTTGAACCCCTGATGTCACATGGATTATTTTAACGATGTCCTTGAGTAATTAATGACAGAATTTTCATTTTTGGGTGAACTATCTCTTTAAATCCTAGCACATGCAACTGCCAACACAAGACAGCGTCACTACTCTGAGAGATTGCTCACGGGTCAAAACTCTGCGTCCCTGAACACAGCGCTTTCTGTTAATAGTTAATAGTTTCAGACCATTTGTAAACTGTTCTTCAATGACCAAGAACATTACAATAGTAATAATAATAATAATTTTCCAGGACAACAAGATTTTTTTTGTTTTCTCTCATTTTTCATGTGTTTTCCAGGACTGGAGAATTGGTCATTAATTTTCCAGGTTTTCCATGAAGCGTGGGTACCCTGTGAATGTTATCAAAATTATATAAGAATCATTAAAGAACCAGAATTGTTCATTGGTTATTTTAGTATCACTGTGATTTTAATTTTGAATTAGATTCTATTTTTATATTTTCTGTTTTAATATTAGTTAAACCTTTAATAATTTTGTTGTGCATTTTTTGTGACTTTTATTAGTTTTTTAAATAGTTCTTATTATTTTTTTATTTCAGTTTTAGCTGTTTTAGTACATTAAGTAAAACTACATGAAAATTAGTAATCAGAAATGTTGCCTTGTCAACTACCTGAAATATTTTTTTAAAATAGTTTTATTTGATTTCAGTTCATATTTATTTTATTTCCAGTAACAAAAAATGTTTTTATGGCTTTAGTTTTAGTTACAGTTTTAGTTAACTATAATAACCCTGCTTGGAATCAGAAATGGAATGTTTTGTAACATTATAAATGTCTTTACTGTCACTTTTAATCAATTTGCTGCGTCCTTAATGAATAAAAGTAGCAAATTTGGTTACACTTTATTTTAAGGTAATTAGAACATAATAACAGTTGTTCTAATTCTAAATACAGTGTAATTATACATTTAAGTACTGAGTACTATTAATTAACTATATGTACTTACTATATGGTTAGGGTTACTTACATGTAATTATGCATAATTAATTGTTATTATAATAGTAAGTACATGTGTAACAATGAAACTTTAAAATAAAGTGTTAGCGTAATTTCTTTCACTTTTTAACTTGAAAGCACGAACCTGTGACGAGCTCTCGGACTTCCATGTCGTCGGATCTCCTCAGGAGCCTCAGCAGCGCAGGAATGCCGTCCGAGTTCTTGATGGCCACCTTGTTGAAGTTGTCCCGGCCAAAGGAGATGTTCCTCAGCGCACCGCAGGCCTTGCGGTGGACCTCGGCTTTGGGATGATCCAGGAGCCCCACCAGGACGGGGATCCCATGCAGCTGCCTGACGTCTTGCTTGACCGTGTCGTTCTCGTAGCAGAGGTGCTGCAGATACGCGGCGGCGTTGGACTTCACCGGGTCCATGGGGTGGCTCAGCATGGAGATGACCTCCCGCAGGTTCGGATCCCGCCAGCGCGGATCCTTGCGGATGGTGTCGAGGCTCACCATGCTGGCGCGTTTCTGTGGGATGAGCGTCTGCGCACGGTACAGGTCCTGGAAACAGGGATGGACCATTAATTAAAAAGGGAATCGAAACCAAAATTCAGAACCTCTAACCCAGTGTTTCCCAACCACTGTGACAAGTTGTTGGTCAATTCCAATTCTGATTCTGATTCTTATCGATTCCCAGTTTCGATTCCAATTAGATTAGTTTACACTGCAAAAAATGATTCTCTTACTCAGTATTTTTGTCTTGTTTTCTAGTATAAATATCTAAACATTCTTGAATCAAGATGCATTTACTTGACAAGTAAAATTATTTAAGATATTAAGTCTTGTTTTCTAAAAAATAAATTATCAAATTTTTGTTCGTTTTTGCTTAAAACGAGCAAAAATATCTGCCAATGGGGCAAGAAAAATTATCTTGTTTAGCCTTTGAATTAAGATTATTTTTCTTACCCCATTGGCAGATATTTTTGCTCGTTTTAAGCAAAAACGAACAAAAATTTGATAATTTATTTTTTAGAAAACAAGACATAATATCTTAAATAATTTTACTTGTACAGTAAATGCATCTTGATTCAATGTTTGAGAAGAAGTGTGGGATCAGTAAGACTTGTAATGTGTTTTAAAGCAGTCTCTTCTGCTCATCAAGGCTGCATTTATTTGATCAAAAATACAGGAAAAAACAGTAATATTGCAAAATGTTATTACATAATATAAATGTTACATGTCTGTGTGTTTTGAGGTTCTGTTGTGACCTAGTTTTGCCCAGTCTGTTTAATTAGTCATTCTGTTCACCTGGTGTACAGGTACATCTCAAAAAATTAGAATATCATGAAAAAGGTCAATATTTTTTGTCACTCATTTCAGAAAGTGAAACCCATATATTATATAGATTCATAATATATTACATATTTTACATATTTAAATAAATTACAATTTAATGTATCTTAAAATAGAAAAACATTATTTTACATCATAATATTTCACAATATAAAATGTTTTCCTGTATTTTTGATCTAATAAATACAGTCTTGATGAGCAGAAGAGACTCCTGTAAAAACATTTAAAATCATTCTGATCCCAAACTTTTGACCGGTAGTGTACATACTAGAAAACAAGACAAAAATACTAAGGAAATCATTTTTTGCCGTGTATTTTCTTATATAGCACATTTCTACTGCCACAAGAGCAGCCCAAAGTGCTACACAATGCGTTCAAGAAGACCGAACAAAGACAGTAACAAGCACAGCATCTTAAAAGAAAAAAACAAATATTACGTCTCTCCTAAATCAGACACAAGCGGCATGCTATAAAAGTGCTTCTTCAAAGCCGTTTTAAAAGCGAACAAAGACGGGGCAGAGCGAATGGCTAGAGGTAAGTTATTCTATAACGAGGACCGGCTGTCGAAAAGAATAGTTATATCAGCAATAGTTTATCAGCAGATCTTAAGCTCTTTACTGGTTTACGTAAAGTAGCAAGATCTGACAAATACAAGGGCGCATTTAAAACGTAAAAAATCATTACTAAGGCCTTGAAATCGATCCGATATCTAACACGTAACCATTGCAAGAATGCTAAAATTGGACTTTCTGTGGTTCTATCCCTATTCTATGGTTCTATTCTATCTCTGTCCAATGTGGTCAAACATTTAGATATCAAACATATTTATTCTGTGTCTCTTTTTGCAAAACATTTAATTGCCGCTGAATGCCATGAACAAAAATCAGCAGGCTACATAAAAAGCTGGACTCGATTAAGAACGGTTTGCGTGCAAAATAGAGCGGCACAATTCTGGATACATTGAGACTTTTTTTTATAAATGGAGGTTGTAGTTCTCTCTCAATTCTGAAGAAAAAAATAGAAGACGAGTAAAAATCTCATGGAATTTATAATTGGAATGATTCAGTGACTCACTCAAGATTTAGTTTCATTACCGGATGAATCAGTGTTTTTGAATAAATCTCTTGAATGAATGACTCAAAGACAAATACATTTTTAAGAGCACCTAAAAAAAAAAGATGCGCACTCGAGAATTGATAGGTGGAATTGAAACTGAAATTGAAATTTTAATTTTACAAGCAAAATAGAGCGGCACGATTCTGGATACATTGAGACTTTTTTTTTAATAAACGGAGGTTGTAGTTCTCTCTCAATTCTGAAGAAAAAAATAGAAGACAAGTAAAAATCTCATGGAATTTATAATTGGAATGATTCAGTGACTCACTCAAGATTTAGTTTCATTACCGGATGAATCAGTGTTTTTGAATAAATCTCTTGAATGAATGACTCAAAGACAAATACATTTTTAAGAGCACCTAAAAAAAAAAGATGCGCACTCGAGAATTGATAGGTGGAATTGAAACTGAAATTGAAATTTTAATTTTACAACAAGTATCCGATTCTGGAATTGGAATTGATTTTCGATTTCCAACCCTAGTCGGGTGTGCTGTGGAACATTATCAAAAACTTCCTTATCTCTATTATATTTCATTATTAAATCAGTGCTATGCCAACGATATGTCTGTTTGTGGGTTTTACAAATATTTAACCAATGAAAAGCATTCAAATGAGCTTGTGACTAAACCTCGTAACGCCATTGGATCCTCAAACGGTCAGTCAAACCTCATAACTCCGCCCCGCCTCCATTCAGAATAAAGCGCCGCGACGTCTACTTCTTCACAATGAAAGGGTAAATAAAGAACTGATGTTTGAATAAGAGCAGCGTTTTCTTTACTCACTTTAAACGCTGAGTATTTTGTGTTTAAAGAGCAGAGAAGAGTCTTAGCATTGGCTGTCTAGTTGTAGCCAATACAATTTTGTATTTCAGTTTTATTTATTTTAGTACATCAAGTAAAACTAAATTAAAGTGAGAAATGTTGCCGTGTCAACAAGCTGAAATAAAGTAAGTTTACGGTTTTTATGTTTTGTTTCCAGTAACAACACTGTTTTTATGGATTTAGTTTTAGTTACAGTCTTAGTTATTTTGTTTGGAAGAGATGCTGGTTATTTTCTACTTTCGACACGGCAATATTCATTTATTTTGTTTGCAAAAAATTAAAGATAAGAAATGCACTCTTTCATTAGAAAAACATATCCCACCTTTAATAGCTGGTTTGTACAATACAGTAAAAAATAAATATATAAATAAAATAATATAAGATGAGATGAGATAAAATAAATTAAAATAAGATAAGATAAAATAAAATAAGATAAGATAACATAAGATAAAATAAAATCAAATAAGATAAAATAAAATAAAATAAGATAAGATAAGATAACATAAGATAAAATCAAATCAAAAAAGATAAAATAAAATAAAATAAGATAAGATAAGATAACATAAGATAAAATCAAATCAAATAAGATAAAATAAAATAAAATAATATCAAATAAAATAAAATAATATAAAATAAGATAAGATAAGATAAGATAAGATAACATAAGATCAGATCAAATAAAATGAAATAAAATAAGATAAAATAATAAGATAAGATAAAATAAAATAAGATAAGATAACATAAGATAAAATCTAATCAAATAAGATCAAATAAAATAAAATAGGAAAAAATAGGGGAAAAAAAATCAATAAAATAAAATATTAAATTAAATAAGATGAGATGAAATTAAATGAAATGAAATAAAATAGGATAAAATAAAATAAAATAAAATAATAACATAAGATAAAATAAAATCAAATAAGATAAAATAAGATAAGATCAAATAAAATAAGATCAAATAAGATCAAATAATAACATAAGATAAAATCAAATAAGATAAAATAAAATAAGATAAAATAATAAGATAAGATAAAATAAAATAATATAAATAAGATAAAATAATAAAATAAAATAAAATAATATAACATAAGAAAAAATAAAATAATAAGATAAGATAAAATAAAGTAATATAATATAAAATAAGATAAAATAAAATAATAAGATAAGATAAAATAAAATAAAATAAAATAAGATAAAATAAGATAAAATAAAATAATAAGATAAGATAAAATAAAGTAAAATAATATAAAGATAAAATAAAATAATAAGATAAGATAAAATAATAAGATAAAATTAAATTAAGATTTAATAAGATAAGATAACATAAGATAAGATAAGATAAAATAAATTAAAATAAAATAAGATAAGATAACATAAGATAAAACCAAATAAAATAAAATAAAATAAAATAGGAAAAAAAAAATCTATAAAATAAAAAAAAAATCGTTCAATAATCGTAATCAAGGTAAAGTGTTCAATTAATGGAGGTTATGATTTTAGGTCATATCGCCCATCTCTACCTGTAAATATGTGTGGGTGGTCAGGTCCAGTGCAGGCCTCATGTGAGGGAGTGAGTCCGGCTCCGGTTTGGAAGCGGCGCGGGCGAAACCCTCGCTGTGGAGCGGCAGAGTGTAGCAGTTCTCCGGTAAGAAGGTCCGGCCGGGAAAGAAGGGTAATCCGTGCAGCAGCGTGACGGCCTGAGCGTTCAGCGTGCCGTACAGAGACGGCGGATCCGTGGGAATCTCGTTGGGAGGGTCAGAGGTCACGCCGGGGTCGGGGTGAGGAGGTCGAGCCGTGTGTGTATCGTCCTTCTCGCCGGAGGAGTCAGGAGGCGGCGCTCGATCCGGACACTGAACATCCGGATGCGGTGTCTGGGATTCTTCCAACCCTTCAGATGAAGCTTCCTACAGAGAAAAATAAATATAAAAAAAAAAAAAAATCGTTCAATAATCGTAATCAAGGTAAAGTGTTCAATTAATGGAGGTTATGATTTTAGGTCATATCGCCCATCTCTACCTGTAAATATGTGTGGGTGGTCAGGTCCAGCGCGGGCCTCATGTGAGGGAGTGTGTCCAGCTCCGGTTTGGAAGCGGCGCGGGCGAAACCCTCGCGGTGGAGCGGCAGAGTGTAGCAGTTCTCCGGTAAGAAGGTCCGGCCGGGAAAGAAGGGTAATCCGTGCAGCAGCGTGACGGCCTGAGCGTTCAGCGTGCCGTACAGAGACGGCGGATCCGTGGGAATCTCGTTGGGAGGGTCAGAGGTCACGCCGGGGTCGGGGTGAGGAGGTCGAGCCGTGTGTGTATCGTCCTTCTCGCCGGAGGAGTCAGGAGGCGGCGCTCGATCCGGACACTGAACATCCGGATGCGGTGTCTGGGATTCTTCCAACCCTTCAGATGAAGCTTCCTACAGAGAAAAATAAAAATATATAAACATGATTTGAGGAATCATTCATGTCTGGATTCGACACTTCCCAGCAAATCAAATTTTCCCCGTTACAAATCAAGTGTTATTTTAGTATTGTTCAGATCATATTATTATTTTTCATTATCTTTTAATTCATAACGTTTTTTTATTAATTTTTATATACTTTTTAATTAATTGTAATTAATTTTTTTATATAGTTGTATTAATTTTTATTTCAGTTTTAGTTAGTTTAAGAGAAGTTAGAAATGTTGCCTTGTCAACTCAAAAAACTATCTATATAACTATAATAACCCTCTTACAAATATCTAAAAATTCTTAAATAAATATACATTTACTTATCGACTATTTTAACACATAAAGTCTTGTTTTCTGAAAGATTATCCAAATTAATAATTAAAACCTACTTTTTAGCAGAAGAAAAAAATCTACAATGAATCATTAGTCATAAATTATAACTGATTTGTTTATAAAAAGAATCTGTTGAAGTAATTATTTTATTGTTCTGTATCAAATGTATCAAAAATGTATCAAGCTTAAAACAAGAAAAAAATACCTGTCAGTGAGGCCAGAAAATATTCTTATTTTCCTTTGAATTAAGTTTGTATTTCTTACTGCACTGACATATACGTTTTCAAGTTTTACGCATAAATTCACTTAATTTTGGTAGATTTTTCAAAAAATAAAGACTTCTTACAGACCAAATAGTGCCCAGTAAATGTATCTTGATTTTAAAATGTTTAAATATCTGTACTGAATAAGACAAAAATACAGAGGAAGACTAAAGACCCGCCAGATTAATAACAACATAACAGCACATCGATCTGAACACATTCACAGCGTGAATAAAGATGAATCTGGATTCTATCAAATCTGGTTTAATGAGTGTCTTACTGAGCTGTATAAATGACTGCGGGGAAGTTTTGATGAAACAGACTGAATTAAATTGAACCCTTCACCACTACACACTGCAAAAACATGATTCTCTTACTTAGTATTTTTGTCTTGTTTTCTAGTATAAATGTGACCCTGGAGCACAAAAGCAGTGTTGAGTCGCTGGGGGATATTTGTAGCAATAGCCAACAATACATTGTATGGGTCACAATTATACATTTCTCTTTTATGCCAAAAATCATTAGGATATTAAGTAAAGATCATGTTCCATGAAGATATTTTGTAAATGTCCTACCGTAAATATATCAAAACTTAATGTTTGATTAGTAATATGCATTGCTAAGAACTTCATTTGAACAACTTTAAAGATGATTTTCTCAATATTTAGATTTTTTTGCACCCTCAGATTCCAGATTTTCAAATAGTTGTATCTCAGCCAAATATTGTCCGATCCTAACAAACCATACATCAGTGGAAATATTATTTATTCAGCTTTCAGATGATGTATACATCTCAATTTCGAAAAAATTGACACTTATGACTGGTTTTGTGCTCCAGGGTCACAAATATCTAACATTTCTTGAATCAGGATTACTGTACAAGTAAAATTACTTAATATATTATGTCTTGTCGATATTATGTCGAAATTGTGTTAGTTTTTCCTTAAAACAAGCAAAACTATCAGCCAATGGGGTAAGAAAAATAATCTCGTTTAGCCTTTGAATTAAGATGATATTTTTTGCCCCATTAGCAGATATTTTTGCTTGTTTTAAGGAAAAACTAACAAAATTTTAATATTTTTTTTTTAGAAAACAAGACTTAATATCTTAAATCATTTCACTTGTACAGTAAATGCATCTTGATTCGAGAATGTTTAGATATTTATACTAGAAAACAAGACAGAAATACTACGTAAGTTTTGAAACAAGATTATTCATATTCTTTAATACTGGCTTCCCCATTGAAAAGCATGAAAATGCAAAATTATATTTCGTTTTTTTTTAAGATGATGATATAAAGAAAGCGTGTGATCTGCAATATTCACCTTCAGGAGGTTGGGCACGACTTGTTCATTGGAGCTGCTGTTGGATTCGCTGTCAGGACTGGACGATTTCTCCGTCCCAAAGCCTGAACTCTCAGTCTGCAAAACATCAGAGAAATGGCTCAGCGTGAGCTCGTTAACACCTCATCGTTAGCCTGCAGTTTTAGGCTGGTAAACAATATCTACTTTTTATCAGGAGAAAAACAACAGCCAAAATGAATCATTTAGTCATGCATTATAAATGATTTGTTTATAAAAAAGAACCTGTTAAAATAATTGTTTTTTGGCTCGCAAATTCAAGTCAAATGAATATGAATATTTAAATCCTTTTTTTATTAATCTATTGCACTGCCTAATGAAACCGGTTATTATGCTAATTCTTGTTTAATATAAGCAGACAGATGCCAACTATGAAAAAAAAACATTCCTGTTGTTCTTCCTCAGTATTTCTCTCTTGTTTTTCAGTACAAATATCTAAACAAGACGAGATGAGATGAAATAATATCAAATAAGATAAGATAAGATAAAATAATATTAAATTAAATAAGATAAGATAAGATAAAATAAATTAAAATAAAATAAAATGAAATAAGATAAAATAAAAAATAAAATAATATTAAATAAGATAAGATAAGATAAAATAAAATTAATTAAAATTAAATGAAATAAGATAAAATAAAATAAGATAACATAAGATAACATAAGATAACATAAAATAAATTAAAATAAAATAATTAAATTAAATTAAATTAAATTAAATTAAATTAAATTAAATTAAATTAAATTAAATTAAATTAAATTAAATTAAATTAAATTAAATTAAATTAAATTAAATTAAATTAAATTAAATTAAATTAAATTAAATTAAATTAAATTAAATTAAATTAAATTAAATTAAATTAAATTAAATTAAATTAAATTAAATTAAATTAAATTAAATAATATTAAATTAAATAAGATAAGATAAAATAAAATAAATTGAAATGAAATAAAATGAAATAAGATAAAAAGTCATATTTATGTTGTTTTGTTAGAAATAAATATGCAGGTTTCATAAACTCAGATTGCTTTTGAGCAATCATGAGTTAAATTACATTCCATTCATTCCAATAGGGTTAATACGGGTAATTATCAGATTTTATACATTTCATAGCATTACATATTAAAATTAAATTTCTCAGCAATATTGAAAAAGATGTATACATATTTTGCTGCATAGTTTTTTGTTGTTGTTGGTGTGCTTCATGTGTATGTGTCTAAATTGTTTAATTAATAATCAAAAAGGGATAAATTCACTACAAAATGGTGATAACATGGTAAGATTCAAATCAGTTTTTTCGCATTCACGCAATAATGAGAAGTTGCTGATCAGATACAATATGGTTTTAATTGAGAACTATTAAGCTATGACTGTTTAATAAAATAACAATTCTTCAGGTTCAAACGGACCTGGAATGAGAAAATCATATGTGGACTTTGAATGCATTACGAGGGTTAGGAATGTTTAGATATTTCTAATGGAAGAATCAAAAATACTGATGAAGAACTTTGCATTTCCTCAGTTGGCATCTGTCTGCTTATATTAACAAGCATTTGCTTAATGCAATAAATTAATAAAACGATTTAAATATTCATAGTTTGGCTTGAGTCCGAGAACAATGAAATCATTATTTCAGCAGGTTCTTTATATAAATGAATCATTTATAAGTCATGATCAAAAATCATGTTCTGCAGCGTTCCTACGTGTGTCTCTGTGTGATTTGAGCTTGCGGGGTTGGACGCGTCTGAGGATGGGGTTCCTGCCGTCTCATCCGTCTGCTCTTTGGTGTCTTGAGCTGAAGGTTCCTCCAGATCCGGCTTCTTTTGGACCAAAGGGAAGAACATGAACAGGAGACACGAGATCACGCAGGTCAAGCACAACTTCACTGATTCACGTTTCTCAAACCGAACGTCTCCACATTAAAGATGACGGAAAGCCCTTTGGTGTAAAAACACGCTTAAGAAAAGCAAGCAGAACTTCCGGTGAATTATACATGAGCGCTGCTTCATAACCACATCACACACTTCAAGAGACGACTTGCACACTTCAGGAAAAACATCTGCACTGTATCTGCTAACAAGAGCGAGAAATAACTCGATACGGATCGGGCGTGACCACACAAACATCTACAACACAACTGTCTTCATTCAATCTTATTTAACAATCATTGCTTACGATAAATGACACTTGCTTCGATTTAATTGATCTAATACAATGCATTTCACACATGCATGAACTGAATCGAGCTGAATAATGACTTCTGTACAGCCAATTCATTTCATAATTGATTAATTTTGCAACATCGACACTGTTATTAAACTGGATTGCATAATCATTTAACAGAATTGATCTGAATAATGACACTGTTATCTTCTAGTAACCGCAGTTCAACTATAGTATATGTCGAAAAACGCAGTAACCACAAGTTTACTATTATTTGACCTATATCTGGGTAACACTTTATTTTAAGGTGTCCTTGTTACACATTACATTAATTGTTTTTATACTATTATAATAATAATTAATTATGCACTATTGCATGCAAGTAAGCCTAAGACCTAAGAACCCTAACCGTATAGTAAGTACATGTAGTTAATTAATATCACTCAGTACTTAAATGCATAATTAAACTGTAACAATGACACCTTAAAATAAAGTGTAACTGAAATTTGTAGTAAAGGGAATAATAATAGTAATAATAATAATCAATTTGGCAAAATAAATCACGGATAGTACAGTTTTGCTTATGCAACAACACTAGTTTTTGTCCTGTAGAGAATACAAGTGATGTTTACCTGTGAAAACTGTGTTGATACTGTTGCTATTTGGCCCTTATGAAACAATCAACTTACTATAGTACCCATAGTTCAACTATAGTACAGTATATGCACAGTATAACCACACATTTGCCATGGTTAACATTATCTGAACTATAAAATTTGGGAATAATAATCATACATTTGGCAAAAATGCACAGTTTCACTTATGTAACACCATAGTTAGTTTTCACAAGGGAGATATGAGCAAAAATACACGAGTAAGTAATCCGAATGAGAAAGAAATAAACAGATTTTATAGTCATTTACAGTGTTTTAATCAGATTTGCATTTATGAAAAATATGCACGCAAGGAAAGTGGTTTCAGAGGTGGAGCAGGTGATGAAAGACTATACGCACATTTATAAAGACATGCACATTAAGAACATGAATTAAGCAAATAGGGTCGATTCATGTTTTTCAATGCTGAGTTGCCAGCTCACTATGCACCAGATGCTTTTACGCGGTTTGTAGCCCGTCTTACCCACTACGTCATGTGGCCCATCCATCCATCCATCCATCATCCATGTCATGCACATCAGCTCAGTGTCAGTGAGTGGCTCAAGGGCAGCGGATCCGCTGTCACAAGCCCAAGTAGGACATCACGGAGCGCCGCGCAGCTGCGCGTTTTTGGTAGCTGCGCCGCATCAGAGTTTAAATCTCACTGTCAGACGCGCAAGAAGACAGAACCCCGCTAGCGCACGCATGCCGCATCAATCCTCTGTATTTACATGCGATCGCGCCACACGTGTGAAGCTGCAAAGCAAACAGATCCAGAGCAGGCGAGGCGATGCCCACCCAGCCCTGGCATCCACTGCTGCTGCAGACGCACAAGAATCACCGCGCTGCGGGAACAGCGACGCATGCACTCACCTCGTTCACCTCCGCAGGCATGCTGGCGACGCAGAGCGGCGTGCGTTTCTGGGTAAACACAGCTGTATGCAGCTCACACATGAGCAGCCATCCTTCCTCCTGCCTCACGCGTCCGCATGCACTCGATCATGCTCTCTCTCTCTCTCTCTCACACACACACACACACACACGCAGTAGAGGAGCTGCTGAATCAACAGCGCGGTTCACACACACTCTTCACCGCCCGGCGAGGAGGAGAACCACATCTGCTTAGTGTTTGCCATTCATTAAATGAGATCATTAGCGCTCATTAAAGCAGCAGCAAGGAATAGCTCACCAAAAATGAAAATCTGCTTTAAATGTGCTACCTAAGATGTAGATGAATTTCTTACTTCATTCATCATGTTTGTAGAAATGCAGCACTGCATCAGTGTCTCAGCAATGGATGCTCTGCAGTGAATGGGTGCCGTCAGAATGAGAGCTGATAAAAACATCACAATAATCCACACCACTCCAGTCCATCAGTGAACATCTGGAGAAGACAAAAGCTCAAACTAATCCAGCATTAAGACGTTTATAACTAAAATACATAGAGTCTATAATCCATAATAACTCTTCCTCCAGTGAGTCAGTGTTCTGGTGTGAATCAGGAGAGAAATCTGCACAGATCAAGCAGCGTTTAAACAGCTCTAAACACATATGTGGCTGGATTCTGATGTGAGAGACAACAGCAGATGCACTT